>NW_026463914.1:0-71875 GCF_021730395.1 Mercenaria mercenaria
AATCTTTGAACCGTAACAACTGACATTCATTTTTAAAACAATTTCTTTACAACTGAAACGTAGATTTTAGAAAATACTCGTTCTGGAACAAAATTAATGAATAATGTAATTCCTACCATTTTGACCACGGACCAACGCCCTCGTCTCTAATTTTTATAATATTTACCATCGGCACAGCTGTCGACAGTCATAAGATTTTTCTTGAGCAACAAAAACAAATCAAAGAATCTTTTATATAAATATTTTGGTTGTCGAGAGCTGTGCTCTTACTTAAATTTCTATTTTAAGGGATGGAAACATCCAAACATCACGCTAAATTCTGTATCAGGGGTGTTTTCGCAAACTGTTGCCGTGGTTACCATACGAGGAAACATGTCAACAAATGCATCAGTGTGAGTTTCAATACTTGTTTTACCAGTATACATCACACAAATAACTGAATAATGTATTTTAGATTTCTGCAAAATATTGGGCCATTTCCAGCTCTTACCGAAACAAGCCCTTTCTTTTTTTTACGATTTGCTGTAGTTGCCAAATATTTCGAAAACAACTTTTCATCCGATATTGAATCGAAACTAACACCAGGAGATTGGAAATGGTCTAACTAAGATATTGAGTGCTCACACTTATATAACTCGTTTAGAAAAAAGAAAGTTATCACCGTTTATCGAATGTTGCTGATTGACGCAATGTTGAAATATTTGAATAAATACATAGGCCTATAGGAGTCAGCGATATGTAAACGTCTCGACTAAAATTATAAAAAAAAAAAAAAAATCTTATTACACAGCAAGTCCCCACAAGTAAAGACTCTTTAATTATGTCTTTATTATTATCCCCCGCCGATGAAATCGGGAGGGGGGTATTGAAATGCCGTTGTCCGTCCGTCACGTCCGTGCATCCGTGCGTTCGTCCGCAGCCATATCACAGTAACTAGCAGGTAGAATTTCATGAAACTTGAAATAAACATGAATCAACATACTGCGATGATGCCCGTCAAGTTTTTTTATTGGTCAATTTTCCTTAGAGTTATTGCCCTTGATTTAATGAAATATGACCAAAAATATCCGTCCGCAGCCATTTCTCAGTAACTATCATGTAGAATTTCATAAAACTTGAAATAAACATGCACCAACATACTGCGATGATGCCCGTCAAGTTTTTTTTTTTTTGATTGGTCAATTTCCCTTAGAGTTATTGCCCTTGATTTAATGCAAAATCCACGTCTGCAGCAATTTCTTAGTAACAAGCTGGTAGAATTTCATGAAACTTAAAATAAATATGAACCAACATACTTCGATGATGCCTATCATTTTTTTTAATTGGTCAATTTTCCTTAGAGTTATTGCCCTTTAATAGTTTAAAAATCTACAGATAACAAACCAACTAAATGGTAGAATTTCATTAAACGTCTTTCATTCTTTTCCATGAACATTTATTATAAACATGGGAAGTTGTGTACCCACACCTGGTCACCACCTTGCCTTGGTCACACCCCCTCCCACACCACCTCCACCCCCACCCCTCCACCCCCCCCCCCCCCCAAAAAAAGCTACTTTTTCATTCCTTTTTCCTTTTTTCAAACCTTCCATGAATATTTATCAACATGCAAAGTTATACCATTCCACCACCTCACTCTTCCACCCAGTCATGCCCACCACCCCAAGCATGCAGCACCCCTCCCCCCCCCCCGCCCCCCATTTTTTATTTTTCTTTATTATTTGTTTTTTTCATTTTAAATTATCCATTAATATTTATAATCAACATATAATGTTTTGTACCCTCACCCAATCTCCCCCGCTGCCCCCCCCCCCCCCCACCAAAAAATAGCATTCATTTTCTATTAAATTGATTTTGACTAATGAAATTATTTGCCTCTTACTAACATCCTTAACTTTTTGCCGGATATATTGTTTTGCCGCTCCTCACCACAAACCCTTTCGGCGGGGGGATACCAATTCATCGAATTTGCTTGTTTTCTTTGTAATTACTTGTTGATTTTAAATAAATAATTATGTTGATTTTCCAGTAAATGTTTTGATCTAAATAAGATTTCGGTATAATAAAATAAATATTGCATTCGAGAGAGGGTGATATGAAAAATGTTTACCCCTCGAAATATGAATATAATATTCATATATCTCGCGGTGAACATTTTTCATATCACCTTCTCAGGAATGCAATATTTGTATAATATCGTTTTGTCCTATTTGTAATCCTAATACGTTTCCCTTTAATAAAAAACTAATTATATGACGCTACATTTCTGGCATACTACTGATAAATATAAAAAAAAGTATGTGTAGGGTAAAATGGGGTAACTGGGACAATGGGGAAACTGGGACACTTTACACTTTTCAGTAAATTGGGGTAATTATTGGTTACGTTCCCTAAATAAGATCATATGTTGAAAAAGAACATTCAGTGTTAAAGCCTATTATGACAAAACTTTTCTGCCGATGGATTGGAAAATATTTTAAGAATCGATTTTCTTAGACATATATTGAGAGTATTACTAATTAAATAAAAATAAGAAAACATAAAATTACACGCTGTAAATAATTATGCCTATTTTTTCAGATGGTGCATTAAAATATTCTCGTTATGTTCCTGTCTAGTGAAACGCACAGTAGAAATAGTCGTCTGACTTTCTAGATATATTTGCTTATATGTGGTCGGTATATCAATAAGATCTTAAAGATATTTAATTTCGGTACCGTAACGGCTTGATCTTAAATGTGATGTCAATTTTGACGCAAGAAGCTGGTTCTCGTATACATGTAATATCGCATTTAACTTGTTTGAAATATTGAAGCGTATTATGTATCATTGCAAATCAAGGACATGGTATTATTTTTTTTAAATTCTATAAAAAACGTATAATAATTTTGTTTTATTGACTTTCATTTTGAATAATAAAGTGGCCTGTCATGAACCGTTGCGTTGACGTCAGACAACGACGTTATAAAACAGGTGCTTGTTTGTGAAATATGGCTTGTCCAAAATATTTATATTGGTATGTGTTGATATCTTCAGTTATGGGAAGAGTTGCAAAACTGTAGGTATCACATTACTATTTCATACAATGAGATTTGTTTTTGAGAAATTACAACATACTTTATTTTTGAACGTTCCTTTTCAAAAGTGTCCCACTTACCCTAATGTATTGGGGCAAGTGGGACACTGTCATTAAGAACAAAGTTCTCCATGATTTTATTTTTGAACAAACTGGATGCTGGAAGAAAAAGGGGATATGCTCCAATGGACAGTACATAAAATGTTGTACATAACTGGACATAACCACTATAAATTGTCAACTTTTAATCTTTTTCCACGAATGAAATGAAAATAGGAAAGAAAGTCTAGTAATGATGAAACTCTGATATTTTGTAAGTATACCACTAGTTCACAGGCGTGGTCATAATATATATTAGCTTAACTCTGGTGCAACTACTGAATTTTCTACCCGATACCAAGTTTACATGATCTAACTCACTGTTTAGTCACATAAGTTTATTTAAAGGGAGATCGTTCCGTGAACCCTTCCCACTCATTCCGCGTAAAATCTGGTGAGTTTAGAATTTTTGATAGTCTAATAGGCTAATACTGATATTTCTTTCATGTTTAAAGAAACTGCCGGCAAATCTTATATTAATAAGTAGTATTTATACTAGGTGAAGCGCAGGAACCAACTGACGGTCAAGCCAACATGGTAGTTCTTTTAGTTAATTACTCCTTTAAAAGATGACATTGTGTCAAATATTCAGGCTAAAGCAAACACCAAATATTGGCCAGACAACACATTGTAGGTACAGTTGCCAATATTTTCCGAGAGCGTATGCCCATGTGTCCCTCTAGATCTCCTTAACTCTACCTTCATTCCCCTCATATTTCATCCCCTCCTCCCCGAGTCTTCCTGTATGCAAAAAGCTAGTTAATGTCCTTATTTCTTTGTGAAAAAAGACACACATTTTAATTGTCCCGTTAATATTTGATAAAATCTATGTTTTAAGACTGTTTAAAATTTTGATCAGTTTCAAGTGTAAAAATCACATATATAAGTACATAATGGATTATGTCAAGTTTATGTTTAATTCATACATAGTTATTTACACTTATAACATTTTTTTTTTTTAAACGATTTATATAATAAGCATATATTGAAACAAATAATAACATAATTTAGGCAAAAATTGGAAAAATTGATTTCTTTATGCATCCTTGTTTTACAAAACAGTCATAAATTGTAATTAATACTGAGCTATATTTTCAGTTTAGAATTCTTTTTTGATCTGTGGACATGAATGGTTTCATTTGTCATAAAGGCGACTGTAATATACATAAATTCTAATAAAACTAAAATGTCCCAAGTTACCCCAACTGGGTGGGGTAACTTGGGACACTTGATCAATGTTTAATTAATTTATAGTTAATCACAGGTTATCAGGTATTTGTAAAAGTTTATATTCGTCATATATTATATAGGTTGCACATACAGAAATATCAAATAAATCAAGTTTATATTTTGTCTTTCTAAAATATTACTCAACAGTGTTTCTTTAAGTGTCCCAGTTACCCCATTTTACCCTACGTTCAAATACACAAAAATGATAGATAAGTAAATTCTTAATTAGATAATGCAAAACCTTTAAAACTGTGTTTTGAAGTTGTCAGAACAGTTGTTAGTATATTAGTTTTACTAAGACGTCCATAATTCAGTTGTAGAATGTAAGCACTGAATAAAGGGAGCTAATATTCAGGCGAAATTTTATACTGAATTAGAAAATTGTCATCTGAGCAAAAAGAAACTATTTAAAAATAAATCATATATATATGAAATCAGAAAGTATTATATTTCGATACGTTGAAGGCATATAAAACAACTTTATGTGTGCGTATAAATATCTAGTAAAATTAATACTATAAATAGTAACTGGCGTTCAAACAATTCTGTTTGAGGAGTCTCTCCATTTAATCAAGCACTGAGTCAATCTTAAAAAGAAAAAAAAAATGCCCGATATGTTGCACTTTCTTGTATCAGTTACCGGTTTATAGTTAAAACTATTGCCTGGGATCGGATTGATGACCAAAAGTTTTGACTATTGACCGGCAAATCATTTAGTAGTGTTACATTTCATGCCATTAGAAATTAATTTTCAAATTTTCATTTTATGTAACATTTTTTACCTATTTACCCAGTGAATATGTGATGTAATAAACAAGCTAACGGTTTGTAATAAATGCGTTTTCTACATGTTTCTACAAATTCTATGGAAACATATTGTATAGTCAATAATATAAAATTTAAACATTAAATCTCATATACAACTCGATTTTAAAGAGAATTCATTTTTTTTCACAAGAATACTTCCACCTTGGATGTTGATGGAGATGCTGGAGCTGATTATTTCAATGCTGGCTAAATCTGGATTCAGTTAGCCACTATGACTATGGCGCGTGAGTCAGACTGCTCTGTTATCGGTCTCACAGTAACAAAAGTAATTACCACTTCACTTGTTGCCATTTCACTGACTTTTATAAGGGATATTCCTTGCCAGGTGGTTAAAGTCACCGAATTTGAATCACTTGCCCCTCACTGGTGTAGGTTCGAGCCTCACTCGGGGCGTTGGATTTTTCTTGCGAGAAAGCCATCATGTTGGCTTACGGAAAGTCGGTGGAATAATGCACATATGGAGCACCTTGATTATTCTTCCATTATCATAGCTGGAAAGTGGCTATATGACCTTTCGTTATGTCAGTGTGACGTTAAACCCAACAAAAAGGCTTTTAAAAAGTAGGAACGTGAGGTTGTTCTTAATTCCCTTACTCTACTGGTACCGGAAACCAAGGTTTGTGCAGAGCACTTGTCTTGGATGGCTTGTATCAGAGCCAAGGTCACACTTAGGGGTCAAAGGTCATATGACATTGTTACGTGATTATATTGATCTGCATTGCGGTTCTTTTATCATTATTCGGCAGATCCATTTTTTTGTTTGTTTACAATATTTTTTCATTACTTCCTTTTATGTAACTATAAACAGCTTACTCTGTATTTTTTATTATTGGTCTCAGGGAAAACAGAGTCCACTTTTCTGTGGTACAACATGGAAAGTACCTCCAAATTTAGATGCATTTTACATATATGTACCTGGTAAGGATTTTTGTCTTGACCTTTTGAGGATTGTCTTCTCATTTGTTGTTCCTGTCCTTTGGGTTTCAACAGTTAAGTTCTTTAAACTTTTCCCCTTCCTCTGATATAATTGTGGGCGTATATTGCCTACCTTGGCGGAGATCTTGTCTTTTGCATACCATATATTGTATATTGTGTAACGGACAGACATGAAATAGCACATGGCTGGATACTTCCAACAGAACATGACAGACTAGTTAATGTTACGTCATTATGAACTACATTCACAACTACTGTTGTGACACTAGGTTTTGTACTACGACGAAGGGGCCTTTACTGTGTCGGTACAGTCGCCTGTATGTGTTTTTCGTCCTACTGTTTCACAAACTGGCGAGCGGGGAAAGAAACTAATATGAATTAAGGCATCACCTAGCATGGGATTTATCTTTTATATATCCATTTACAAAGAAATATTCAACAATCAAAAGAAAGTGAAACTTCGCTCTAACAGTTTACATTTAGTGCCATCTTACCTCTTACAGCGAATATCATACTTTGCAAAATTTACGGGAAGCCGTGACGATGACATCATTCACCGCGTTCTCGCACTGGCTTTATGATTTCAAACTCCAACACAGTGTTACTTCCCCTTACTGGTACTGTAGACACTGCCACCACGTATAAATTGGGCTGAGTTTCAGCAGAGTTATCTTTTTATTTATTTTAATTTTGTTGTAGAAAGTTTTTATCTCAGTAGTTAAATATTATACATTTTGTTTGTAAAACGAGCTAAACACTAAAAAATAACACAGTAATACATAAATTACTTCTTTTTCTGATGTTGTGACGCGCACCCGCTAAAATGTAAACAATGAAATTACTTGACGGTATTTTGAGTACAGTAAAAAATTGACGAGTGGCATACTGCAAAATATAGATATATCAAATACTTTCATTATGTTCTTAAAGGTTGTGACATAAATGTCAATTTGCCTGTAGATTACGGCAAGCATTTGATTTATCCGGCGCTGCCAAGCTCGCCGCCATTTTAGGATCACATGGTTGTACTATCGTCACATGATTTGCTTGAAGACAGGGATGATTCTTTGACAATATTCCTGCGCGGAGGTTGTTATGATTTTTGTTGCTTTTTTGCACTCCAAGCAGAAAACGTGACGGCCTTTACACTTCCTTACTGTTTTAAAAGTGTTTTTCAGTTGCTTGTACAGTTTTCATTACGGAAAAGAAGTAAAAGAATCATGTTGGCGAGGTTTACCAATTTCTGTGACTGATTTGGAGTGCTCGGATGTTCATGCAGACAACCAGTCTGCGGCGTGTACATAAATGGGAACCGGAAAACATCGAAAAGATTGTCTCAGAATATGCAAACAACAAGGATGAATAACTATATACGGACGTTACCGTCTCGGGGATTTTCATCCCCGGCGCTTCGCGAACTGTCCTATAATTTTTAAGCAGGTAAAAATCGTTGTTCTTAATAAATGCCAGATAAAATTAGAAATTTTGACTAATGGTCTACTTTAGAACGTGACTATAAAGCTATGAATATAAATATAAACAAATGACTTTAACTGCTAACTATATATGTGACAGAATGTAACTTGATATCGACACGATATAATTTGTAATTATATTGGCCTTCCGTTTGTCAGTTTGTAGTGGTTTCCGTACAATCAAAATCGGCTATTTCTGTTGTTTGGACCGGGCCGGGTTTTATATATACAACCATAACCGCAAACGCCTTTTCACTCCTTCTTTCAGAGTAGATACTGACATCTTACTAATGTTTCTACTAGATAAATCAAATGCGACAAATTGAATAAAAATATAAAAACAAACAATTCGATTATGTCCATGACCTGTAATTCAGTTATAAATCGATGAATTTCTTAATAAATATTTAAGATAAGTAGTATTCTGTATAATGATTGACATTAAGGCAGTTTCTTCATATTTCTGTAAATACTATGTCAGGCTTTGTGTGAACTAAAACTTGCGCTAAGTTAAGGTAACTTGACATGAACAACCAAGATGGCGTCACAAAATTAGGGTTGGTCACATTATTTATTCCTATAGACAATATGCTGCTATAGAGGTCTAAAGATGCATTTTAATCATTTAACACACACATAAACAATTGTAAAAATGCATTTAATTTATAAAATTATAAAATCAAATGTTCTGAAACTCACCATGAAAACTAGTCAATTTCTGTGCGTATTTTGCAGAAAAGTTATGTATCCAAACTGAAAAAAATTTATATCCTCATATCTTTGAATGTGTCCTTCAGGTGCTCCACCTATGAACAAAAGAATTTATCCACTGAGATTTATGCTATTTGCTCTGGAATTTCATCAGTAAATTATAAATTTCAATATTTTGTTGCAAATACATTCAGTAACAAGGGGCTATGCAATTCCAAAAATATGTTTATTGTAAAACTCACCCAGTCCTATGAATGGAAAATTAACCTAAACATAGCTGATTTTGGGTATATTACATTATATGTTATTACCCTTTCATGTTCAAATGAAAAAAAGTCCTTATCTAAACTGTCTCTGTACTTTTTGGAGGCAACAGAAAATCAAGAAAATGTACTTTATCAATTACATTAAACATACATTAATTTAGTATGGCCTAAAATCCACATTTCCATGAGATTTCCATGCAAGTCAGTAAAGTTTTGACATTGAGGGTTATTCAAACAGTAGCAAACACATTTCAACTAGGACAAAGGTTGAAAAAATTGTAAACGTTTTATAAAATTTAAATACAAACAATGTAGAATTACTAAGAAATAAACACATCACTCAAAACTCTTAATATGTGAGGATGTAAAGTCTCAGAAATAAAGACAAAGTAAACTTACATGTACTTTGATTTTTTTTAACGACCCTCATACTGCAAGCAGGTTTCAACTTTTTAGGATGTAAAATATAGAAATTTATAATTTACTGATGAAATTCCAGAGCAAATAGCATAAAACTCAGCGGATAAGTTCTTTTGTTCATAGGTGGAGCACCTGAAGGACACATTCTAAGATATGAGGATATAATTTTTTTTCAGTTTGGATACATAACTTTTCTGCAAAATGCGCACAAAAATTGACTAGATTTCATGGTGAGTTTCAGAACATTTGATTATATATTTTTATAAGTTAAAAGCATTTTCACAAGTGTTTATGTGTGTGTTAAATAATTAAAATGCATCTTTAGACCCCTGTAGCAGCATATCGTCTATACGAGTAAATAATGTGACCAACCCTACTTTCGTGACGCCATCTTGGTTTTCTCTGTCAAGTTACCTAAAGTGGCAGGGGCCTGTTTCGTATTATGGTCTAGTACAATATTTTTACTACAACAGGTAGATGTACTGTAAAGGCATGTATATTCAAATGACTGTTTATAATGTTTATAGAATGAAGGACTCCTTCGTACGAGTAATTACTGTGTAAAATAAACTAATGCTTGAAGCTCAATGTAGATGTCCGGGTCTAAAATCTTACCTGAGATACCGGAACTCAGATAAAATGGAAATGGGCATTCATTCATCCATCCATCAATCCGCATTTAGCTCAAATTTGTGGAGAAAAGTGCATGTTTACAAATATGGTCTTTATAAATATGCATATGTTTTAGGTCAGACTTTTGCAGATAATAAGGTACAGGTCGCACAAGGAGTGTATTTTGAACTATTTTTATCTCAAAACTTAGTGTCTTGAAACTGGTGTTTGACACTTTTGTATCATAGAAACAACAGAATCCGTTCGGCAGCTAAAAATACAACAGAATCCGTTTGGCAGCTAAAAATGTCACATGATCAAGCGCAACAACAAAATTTATTTCTTTATATGCTAAACATTTGTCGCGCTATAGCATAAAACTGAAAATAATATATTTAGTATCTATCTTGGGATAATTATTGGTTATGAGATTTGTATAATAATTGAGAAAATACGCTGGAAATATGCTTCGGATATTCGGAAGTCATAATAGGCGTAATATTATTCCGAGAAATATGGAATGTCCATTTCTAGATGCAATACATATATTTTGTTACATTCACAAATGTATATCATTTCTATATGAATGGTACAAATTCTGGTTATGAAAACCTTTAAACGCAATGGTATACATGAAACTGGTGTCACAAATGACGTATATGATATTTACTTAGACGTCTACACAGAAAAATATTGACGTTTCAGATTTCATTGGAACTCATAATAATTTATATATAAGTATCAAAGACCAGACCGTATTTTATGGGTCACTGGTCAGTAAATTGTTATTAATGCAGTTCAAAAATGCTTAGAAAGGACGTAGTTTAGCTTTAAAATGACCACAGTCACTCAGAATTAGGCAAAAATGTCTCATCTTTTAAGCTGGATATTTTCCCAATTTTTAAAGCTGGAAAAATATCTAACTTTAAAAGCTGGAAAAATTTCCAACTTTCAAAGCTGGAAAAAATTCCATCTCCTAAAATTGGAAAAAAATCCAGTTGGATTTAGATTTTCTTTATAACCATGCTAAACTGACAAAAACTTCGTTATACACTACTCACGTTTAAGGGTGTTCACTGATCCTGCTTATAAGTGTTTACAATAAATCTATTTTTTCTGAGAATGTTCAATCGGATTTTTTTCCAGCTTTCTAATTTTTTTTTTATTAACCATGGTATGGATCTAAAACCCAGACAAAAAGACAGTAAAACACGAAAGTAACACAAATATGCCTTTAAATTTGTTATAAAAAAAATAGTGTTTTCCGCCCGGAAAACAGTTTACTTCATAAGAATCAAATTTATAATTTCACTTGAATAATGTTTGTTGAGTAAAATCATTAGTTGTTACCTTATTATTAACAGAATTTACGTAATAGTTGATAAAAGAAATAAAATTATGCATATTTATAATATTATAAAAATGATAGTGGATTCTCATGAAGTGAACTGTTAAAGTGCAGATGAACTCAATCTCATTAAACTCTAAATCAATTTCCATTACAAGTTAAGTTATATGTTGAAAGTCGCGTCACGTCCTAATTCCGACATTTTGTCATTGAAACACAGTCGCCAAGCAGTGCCATGGAGAAACCACCGTGACTTACACATAGACTACAGACATCTATCTATCTAAAATAAAACAATAAAACATTTTTGGGTCTTTGCTCACGGCCTAATTAACTGATTTTAAGCATAAGTTAAAGTCAGTTATTGGTAACAAATTTCCTAAAGTTTAAAGGCGTATAAAATAAGACCAATCAACAATATATATTATTGTGCTAAGAGCGGTTTCTCTTTTTTTCAGTTAGAGAATGTGCAGTTAGATTAAGGCCTAATGGTAGACAAAAGTGTATTTTTCAGCATTAAACATCCGATATATTAGGGCGATATTTACTATTTCTTTCAACACTTACAAGGAAATACATATGTCAACGAAACAAGGAGAAAAAAACAACGCATTTCTGTTGTTAGGGAACTTAGTTTCCGTATATAAGTATATTCGTACATGGTCATTAGAGTGATAAGAACTAAAAAAGAAGAAATAGGGTGAAATAATTATAATTGTTTACAAGGTTATTATTGTGACCGGATTTGTAGCAGGTTAATTAATTGACTGGCCATGTTATTATTATTGGTGAAATTCTTTTCAACTGTGTGCGCGGTTTGGGCGTATATCTATAGTTACGTAACAAAAAATATAAAGATATAAAATAGAAACAACGTAGATTATTGTTGTAATTATTTTGTATTTTCACGCATAAGGTCAATCATTTTTAAAGATGGATGAATGAACTTTCGATCTGCATAAACAAATGATGGAAAGTTGAATATTTTTTACCGTATTTTACTTATATCGTTTAAAAGAAACACTCTACTGCACCTGTTAGGAAATGAAAGAAGTATATATAATTTTTGTATTCGGTAATTGGTACACTTATTGGAAGCATCCACTTAGCCTTTGATTGGTTGAACGATTCAAGAATCGCGCTTCCCGTTAAGTATAATTTGATTGTCCGTGATACAGTGTCAATGCCATTAACCCACGAGAATACATGGACATTAATCGCAATCTCTACTGTTATAAGGACTTTGCTTTCTCTAATATGTTTCCTTATTCAAAGGTCGTCACTCATTTATCTAAACTTGTTAATTTATTGAATTGATGAAACAAAAGGTCGTGGCATATGAAGATAAAACACGCCAAACAAGGGAAGTGAATACCGTTTTCGTTTTGGAAGTAAATTTAAATATTGCATAAACATAATCGATATATATTATAAATATAACGCCGAAATTTATTTTTGTCATTTAACTTTATACTATTGCTTACTTGAAACATAAATACTTTTATGGAGATAAAAGAAAATGCCTGATCATAAAATTAGAGGATTGGTGTTTGATTTCTAGATTTTCCTACATACATACACATGTCGAACTACTGACAAAGAGATGGGTAGGTTGAAGAATAATGCATGTGTTCTGTTGTTTATAACTGTGATAACTCTGCTAGGAGTGTTGATGTATTTTCATAAAAGAAAAATTCAGAAAGATAAGTTTCAACCTAACAATTTGAAATTCGAAATACAACATTTTTCTTCTGAGACCGATATTCATCAAACAGTTGCGATACTTGTTCAACAGAGAAATAACCTTTCACGTATATTGAATATTAAACGACAAAAATTAGGACAGATGGAATGCGAGGTAAGTACCAAACTTTAATTACGTTGGTGCTTTTAAACGAAAGTATCATGAGTAGCAACAATAATATGTAAAATATGTTAAACAAATCTTAGCCAGGGTAAATACTTAATTTTTCGCTTTTTGCTTATGTTGTATTTATTTCCTTTCATCGTGTGGTATAAAACTGAAATATTGTACGTCGAGTAAAATAGCCTTACGGTGCTATTAATATGACTTCTTCATTTAGATTAAAGTTGAGCGCTTGGGATAGGCTGACGTGCGCTTTGGAAAAACTGTAGTACACTCGAGATAAGTTGACGTTCGCTCGAGATAAGATATCGAGTGCTGAAATAATTCGTCGTGCGGCGTGCAGGTAGAGCTAAAATTAAATGGCAATCGTGATATTACATTGATAAACACATGTGTATAATCAGTGAAAACTCCGTCCCTTCAATTTGCATAGTCCGCTCCTTCACCCCCACCGCCTAACTTTGCCCTCATTTTCTCTGTACAAGTTATGTGTCCGTCCCCTGGCGCAATCAATGAGAGAAAGTAATGTATAAATAATAGGCTCAAAATTACTTATTATTTTACTTTTCCATAAAACATAAAACTTCATTCAATAGCTTAACAGTTAGAAGTTTTGAGCTTCATTTTTTACATTGATGCTATCATTTTTGGCCAATTTACTGTGCAGCAGGCAATGTGTTTTGCTCAACCACCTGGACAGCGTGGATAAAAAAATCTCTCTAGCGTTCAGTTTTCCATGTCATACAGCACCAATTGTTTGAGAAAGCCCCGTCGGAATAACACAATACCGTAGCACTATAATCTACAAGATAAATCAACCACCAACACTACGGACAGTAATATATAAGAAATCAGTTCCGTTGCTCTGTAAACAGACTATTTGTGCGTGATTACTTTTATTTATACACAAGAGGTTGCTTTTGTATGTATGCATTTGTTTATACATCTTTCAACTGCCACAATCAACTACTACCGATGCGCTACCAGAGCAGCCTTATACAGATTTTTCGTCGTTCTCCATTACCGCTACTGTTTTGCCACAAGTAAAAAAACGGGGTTGCCTATATCACTAAATGCAGGTTTTTATTTTTTATTTTTATTTTTTTATTATTTTTTTTTTTTTTGTTAAACTTTCGCAATTGAATGTATAAAATATACTTTATTTTTACGCTGTGTAACTGTTATGTAAAACAGTCGACATACTATGTAGTCATCTCAGTTGCTCAATTGTATGTTAAAGACATATGTTTACTAGGTTTATTGAGGAAAAATATAAAATGTAACTGGAGTAACTGACATGTAAAAGAAACACCGTTGCAATGGGAGCACTCGAAAATTCACATGTCTGTTTTTCCAGTATTTGTTGATTTGTCCCTAAAAATTTGAGTACTGTTTTGAATGTCAAAAATATGTCAAATTGACTTTTAAACAACAAACCTGCTATTGATATATTGTATCGTAATGCAGTTACAGGCAAATGTCTTTATCTAACTTCCTCTAAGAAAATAGTCTGAAATCGGCAAGTACATGAGGTATTGTGAATAAATGAATGCGCTTTTTACAATTTCCTTAATACAGGCAATATAGAGTATTAACAGCGATGACGCATGATTTCAACAAAAAATGGCAAATTTCGATGAAGATCAGTCTGGTCAGCCAAATATTGTTGTAAAGATGTCGGTACTATATAACATGAGATGATTAATAGTAATTAAAATTTAAGATTGATAAAGGACTGAAACAGACGCGTAATAGCTGTTATGTAGAATAATACTTTTTAAAAAGCGTTTACGTCAATGTGATATGTTGATTATCGCGACCAGAGTTTAAATTTTAGATTATTAAATAAAAATACGCAATTTTGATGAAATATTAAAACAAAATTTGAGGTATCATGAATGCCATTTACAATTACAACTGACAAGGATACGGAGATGTAAAGATACAACTACATTGGAAAATCGTTAATCCAAACATGTTCAACATCGTTATAAACTAGGATAATGCCAAGAGCCTATATAGAAAAACCTTTAATGATACGTGTGTGTATCTTATTTGAAATGAACTTCAAAGAATAACATCAAAAGTAAATCGCTTAGCTTAGTATTGAGCAAATAATGCTTGGAAAGGCACCTAAGGTTTCCTCCACCATTAAAGCTGGAATGTCGCCATATGACCTAAAATTATGTCGGTGCGAGGTTAAACCCAACAACTAAAAAAAAAAAAAAAAAAAAAAAAAAAAACGAGTAACGATATTTCTCTTTGAAAACTCATCATCCTGATGCGATTTCGGCATTCACCAATTAATCATTGAAAAGCAATTAAATTTGTGCCCAAAAGATGCCGAAATAGCATTAGCGTTGTCGTTACCTTACAGATATTGCCAGTTGTCATTACATCAAACAGGTATTATACCTGCAATTGGACATCATGTGAAGTCGAAATATATATGACAATATGTCTATGTTAAGTAAAAATGTATTATCAAAATAAGGTAAGAATAGAATAAAGTGTAATACCAGTATTAAAATGTTTTATACGTATGTATGTTTAGGACAAGCAATTATTTTTTTTTTATAATTAAATTGTCTCGTGCGCACGACATCTTGAGCGATCAACATCTTATCTCGTGCACTAAACATCTTATCTTGAGCGAACGATATCTTGTGCGTGCAACATCTTATCTCGAACGATCAACATCTTATCTCGTGCGTACGACATCTTGTATCGAGTGATCAACATCTTACCTCGTGCGCAAGACAATTTTTCTAGAGCGATCAACATCTTATCTAGTGCGAACAACATCTTATCTTGAGCGATCAACATCTTATCTCGTGCGCATGACATCATATCTCGAGCGATCAACATCTTATCTCGTGCGCACGACATTTTATCTTGAGCGATCAACATCTTATCTCGAGCGCACGGAATCTTATTCATATATATTATGGCCCTTTGTTTGTGTATTTAGGTCATCAATACAACACACGGACAAGTTGTTAATTAGGGTCCCGCCTATTCCGACGTTATTTAAACTTCCCACAAGTACATGTACAAGTTTATCACATCATTTGGGAGAGCAGTTCAAATAACTGGTCATACTATTTTAAAAATTAAATTAACATAACAAATGATGCTTTCTGCACGTAAGAATAGCAACAAATTGCAGTTCGACTGATAAATGTGCAGAAATTAAAAAAAAGAACGGTGGCAGTCGTATGTTTTTACTAATGATCTGAATTCACACAAAGACCTTAAGTACCATTTAAAGGTATTCATTTACTGTTTGGAAATTATCTAGCTGGAGATACGGTTGTTGTAAATCCACCTGGTACTGACACACCTTGTTTTGGATTAAAATCCATATCCAGTTGAGCATTCTTTACCTTAACCCTTCTTGTGCAGTTACCCTTTCTATGGCTAAGAAATCAATAGGAGATATCCTATCGATAACATTTTCGCTCATTAATGGATTTTCAAAATTCATTTTTTTGAAATACTTACAATTCTTATATTTTCGTACTAAAATATGTTTTTAGATGAATTACAGTTTTAAATGACATATAATTTTAAATGCGGCGTAGTGATGTTCAACACTTTCTAGAAAAAGAGTGTAAGCTAAGTCTTCATAACTTATGTTAGACATAAATTTGTCTGTTCAACAAACAGACTGACAACTTCTCTGACCATTCTCTTCTCAATAACGATGGACATATCTCGCGGTCAATGACAAAGCTTATTCAGGAACAAAACATGAGAGATTTCATAATTTTTCAAAAAGGTGTTCGTAATGAAGAAGCTTCACAGGTCCCCAGTCTGTTATTTTTTTTAAACATGGGATTTGATGAGACAATTGCGTGCCCCAGAGATGTCCCTACTGATAACGGCTGGACAATTAATTACGAGATAGTGGTTCAAAAGTTATATCGTCAGGAAAATCTTTCTCTGGCTCAAAACCCCCATGTCAGATCAATGCGGATCAAATAAACATATCATAAAGTCTAAAATAAAAAATTTACTGGCCTTATTCAAAATCTGAGTCTCGATATTTTAGGTCTTGTCACACACGTCAGATCGTAGGTAAACCTACGCAGAAAGTACACAAGATACATATTCAGCCAATACCCGCATTTGAAAATCCTTTCAAAGTTGACTGTGTTGGTCCCTAGTCTATAACCAAATTAAGGCACTAGTATCTTTTGACGTTAATGTGTGTTTCAAAAAGATTTCTTTGAGAAGCAGTCAAACTTGTCTGTAAAGGCCACCCTTGGAAGAGCCAAAATGTGATCTTTTTTGGGAGATGGTCATTATGTACAGGTAAAAATACACAGTAAATGTTAAAATTAGATAAAAAAACATGTGGTGTTTAGAGCCAGGTGGTCTCTGTCCAGAGGTGTCTTTAACACAGTTTTGACAGTATTCTGTTTAAGAAACATTAAAGTTAAATCGATTTTTAAAGCTTCAACAAAATTGTCACAACTACTGGTCTCGCAAGATCTGTACTGTCAGATTTTATGTCTAACATATTTCAACAAGTATTACACAGCTTAAGCATGAAACAATGTTAGCCTATCATCCGGAAAGTGCCTTCGAAATATTTCACTAAAACATTAGAATAATGATCATAACATATTGTTTTGATACAAAGAAGGACTGGAATGAAAGTTTTTTTTTTGTCATTTGCAGTCAGAGAAGTTGTACAAGTATAACTGGATTTCACTCCATTAGTGTTTGGTTACATTGTAAATGGACCTCTAAAATTACTTAAAGAGAAATTTTATTCAGAAAATGACTTGTTGAAATTCCTTTCCATATGATTCTGATTACAGAACTAAGTTAACAAAAGCTTGTGAATCGGCACTTCAAATTTGCAATCAGCTCAACACAAAATGAAATCAAGATATGAAGAATAAACTTGTAGGGCAGGTGATAGAGCACTTTTACCTATCCCTGGTAAACGATATCATTACCCTTATACCGTTGACAAGAAGTCAAGTGATCTGAACTACATTTTAAACTCTCCTGGGAGGCGCAAGCAAAAGCTTCTGTATCATAAATGTTTGGTAAAGAAACACATTTATAGAAATAACTCTGAGCAAGTGTTAGTTTCACTGTGATATTGAACAAGACCACAAAACTGTCCGTGGTCGAACCTTTTTTGACAATTCAGATTCACGATGAAAAACTTTAATAATTGGAACCTCAACAAAGAGAACAGCTAAAACAACTTATCAGTGAATAGAAACATTTGTTTCCAGATGTACCTTCTAGAAGTTTGTTTGTTTGTTTTAAGAACTCCTGTATAATATGTAAAGGATACAAGAAGAAAACGATTTGATATTTAAAATATTGGACTGTCCGACGCCTATTGGATCATTTAAGGCTTATATCTTACTTTAGCATTGATTTTATGACACAACCAATAAAGAAGTACGTATAAACAATCGACGTAAACTATTTATAAATTAATTAGTTTCTATTTCCTTTACCGCATTTACAGTAGAGGTTATAAGACTGAAAATCGGCTCGAATTGTACTATTTAGAAGAGTTTTGATCTTTATCTGATACAATACTATTATTTATCTCTACCAACCCTTTTTTGGTAAATAATAAGGGTCAGAGCTATGCCCCTTGAAATCATTTATCAAAGGCATTGGTACAAAAAAACACTCACTATATACTTATTTATAAAATACAAATGTCCCATCATTTTATCAGAAATGTATGTCGGAGGAAATTATTAAACAGTCTGGTGCTAAGAAATTAAATAGACGTCCATATGTGAGAGTTACGGCCCTTGAATTTGTAAAATTATAGAAACAATTGGAAAACACTTATATAGCTGTACATTAAAGTTTGATTTTTAAATAGTTTTGTTCGGCTATCTTTCCGGAAACGATGTTACAAGTAACAAAAGACATGCTTATTGGTTGCGAAACCCTATTTTTATGCCCCCTATTCTAAGACTGAGGGTGTATTGTTTTGCAGAAGTCGACCGGTCTGTTTGTCGCTCTTTTGATATGTTGACCAAAATCGGTTTCCGGATAGTAACTCAAGAACGCTTAGATCTAGGATCATGAAACTTTAAATGAGAGTTGGCCTTAACCAGCAAATTACTCTTATTGAGTTTTAGGTCTGTAGGTTAAAGGTAAAGGTCACTGTGACCGGGAACAATTAAAAAGTTGCTGGACGATACTTGAAAACGCTTGGACCAAGAATCACCAAACTTAATAGAAAGGTTGAACATGATCAGCAGATGGTCCTTACTGATTTTCAGGTCAGTAGGGCAAAGGTTAAGGACACATTGACAAAAACAGTTCAACGGTTTCCAGATAATAACTCAAGAATGCTTAGGCATAGAATCATGAAAGTAAATAAAGAGGTTAGACATGACCAGCAGATGACCTCTGTCAATTCTGAGATAAGTAGGTCAAAGGTCAAGATCACAGTGACCCGGAACAATGAAACAGTTTCTTGAGGATAACTTGAAAACGCTTAGATCTAGAATCACAAAACTTAATAGATAGATTAATTATGACCAGGGGATGACTCCTGTTGATTTTAAGGTCAGTAGGTCAAAGGTGAAGGTCACACTGACAAAGAACAGGTCTACTGTTTCCAGATGATAACTTAAGAATGCTTAGGCATAGGATCATGAAAGTTGAGGAGTTTTGTCATGACAAGCAATTAATCTCTGTCAATTTTGTTATCAGCGGGTCAAAGGTCAAGATCACATTGATCCAGAACAGTCAAACGATTTCTCTACACTAACTGGAGAACGCCTAGGCCTAGAATCACGAAACTTTATGGGATGGTTGGTCGTGACAGGAAGATGACTCCTATTAATTTTGAGACCAGTAGGTCAAAGGTCAATGATACAGCGTTCTGGAACAGTTGAACCGTTTCTGGATGATAACTTGAGAACGCTTAGGCCTAGAATCATGAAGTTCACGAACTTGATAGGCTGGCTGATCATGACTAGAAGATGACCCCTGTTGATTTTGAGATCAGTAGGTCAAAGTTAAAAGGTAACATTGACCAAGAACAGTAAAACATATTTTGTCAAATAACTTGAGAATGCTTTGGTCTAGAATCAGCTTTGATCTAGAGGTCATTTATAAATACCCTTAATTATTGATTTGAGGTCAGTACGTCAAACATCCAGTACGCAATGACCAAATAGTTTCTGTTGTTACTGAATGTATCAAGGGGTGGAAGAGGCATTTCGTGTTCTACGAGCTCTTCAATATTTCAGACTGTCCGTCTCTATACACTGTCGTTAGGCTGTCATTGTCCGACACATTTATCATACTCTTGAATTCATCAACGTTATTTCAGTTTTCTTTTCTTTCAGATATATTCAACAGTTTGTTCTCAGGGTCAAGAACAATTTTAAACCTTCATATCAAGATCAGATATGAATAAAGGGCAATAAATCATATAAACATAATTATTAGCCATAAGCATTACAAAAACTTTACGATATCCCCTTTATGTAAACTTACCGTTTGCAGGACATTATTCTAATAAGATTTAGCCGATAAACAAAACAATGTTACCCCCGTGACATTTGAAATTCAAGTTAATCAGGGGTCAAAGGCAATAATAAAAAATCTGTAGTATATCCGCTAACGCAAAGTCTAAATTTTCTTCTTATCGAAGAACATGTCGAAAACTTCGTCTCCATCAATGCAAATATTGCGCCAAATGTAAAACTTGTCAATGAGAATCAACATAACTAGTTGTTAGGTGATTAGAGGGTCATTAGAGTTATTGCCCTTGCATTTATTCACATTTTCATGTTCTTTATATTTTATCGACACTTACTGGTCATCGTGGCCCAATGATTAAAACTTCGAAGGGGAATGTTTGTCATGGGACTCGTTCCGAAAAGGCCTGTTCGTGAGCCGCGAGCTAGGTAAATGAATGGTTAGCGACCTCTATCCGCCTGACCCCTGGGAAAGTTGTAGGGGTTGGGAGGTAATTGGTACACACAATAAAGGTGTCTCATACACCAAATTGGCTGGCCCTTTTAAAAGGCTGGACATTATAATAAGCAATACCTTTACCCTTATCTTTTTTTTAAAAAAAGACAAGATTCAAACATTGGCAAAACATTGCTGAGAAAATGTTAACTGATATAGATTCATATTCTTTTTATTTTAAACTTGGCTTTTTGTATTCAGCCCGTTAATTAACTTCATTTTGTCGATGATAACACCTGAAACTCGTATTAAGATATTCTGAGATATACGTAATGATTTCAATATGTCGTAAGGTGTAAATGCTGCCGTTGATTTATCTATATAATGGTGGCTAATTCAGAATATTTTGTGATATTGCATCGGCTTACACGCGGTTTATGCAACACGTTTCTTTGTCTCGTCCATAACAAAATTTTGAAAGTGTGCGTGATTTTTTTTGGTATGCGCGCAAACGAGACAAAACGAAACTGATAAAGATGCATAGAACGCAACATAAAGACACATTTATTTTCTTACTTAACAGAGAGCTCGAGTAAGGAAAACTTTCATACATTTGATGGATTCTCTAAAACTGTTGGCGAGAAAGTGTTTTCTTTGCAGTGAACAGAGAACGGCCGGTAAGAGACCTGTATTGGTTCTTCCAAGGAAAGACGGCTTTGCGTGTATCGGTGCTATATATCGAACACGTTTAAAGAACCAGACTGTCTATTCGCAAAGAGCAAGCCAAAGTTAACCGGACAAGCCTGTATCTAAAAGGGATTTCTCTCTCTCTCTGTTCATGGGGCTTTTTCTCACTGTGGTCATCTGGTCAGATCGCTCTGTGTCTGTACTAGTAGATAGTACAGACGATGAATTTCGCGCGCTGCCATGCTGCGTTGTGCTAAGTAAAGCGTTTTTGAACATGTTCATCATGAACAAGGCGTTATATAAATGTGGTATAACAATAATGATAATAATAAAACATCATCCATTTGCTCAAACTTACCTATCAATTAAAAAGCTTCCAACTAGTTGGAAAAAAAATGATAACATTTTTAAAGAAATATTCTAGAATGAAAATGGCAAAGAATGTCACAAACGCGACGAACTGCAAATAAGGTCACGGTGTAATCGGCTATCCAGGGACATTTCTAGCTAATTACTACCTTCGTACCTGTTCAAAATGGCAAAGGTTTAATTTTTCTTTATAGGTTAGAATGTACTGAATGTATCCGCTACTAATTTCAATGTAAAGTGTCAGCATATCCAGCCTCTCATTTCTTGCAAGATAGCCCTTATCTTGAAGGTATGTCTATGGGCAATCAATAAATAACAAAACGTATTAGGTTTTCCATAATGCGGTGAAACCATGGTCACCTGACTGAGATACATGATAAAACAATAATATTGCGCAGGAAGACATCAGCAGGTACCTACATTCATTTTCATTCTTCCCAACAGGTTCTACACAAACATAGAACAACAAAACGTTGCGTAGCTTTAAATGATCCACGGACATTCATCTTTAAAGTATCAGTACAGCTTATATCTGGCATGGAAATTACATTTACTAGGCGGGAATACAGCAATATATACTGGCATATGGACTACTTTCGGTGTGACCACAGAGGAAGAATCGGCGAATTACTACCTTTGTTCCTTAAAGTATCATTACAGCTTATATCAGGCATGGAAATTACATTAACTAGGCGGGAATATAGCACTATATACTGGCATATGGACTACTTTCTGTGTGACAACAGAGACCACAGAGAAAGAATCAGCGAATTCTACCTTTGTTCCTTTTTTGAACACTTTCTCAAGAATATCGGCTTTCCTTTGGGTAGTAAATAGCTTCCTTGTAACAAAGTCGTAAAGTTCGCTTTGCCTTATTTCATATGAACGTCTTACTGGCTATCATCTGCTTCTTTTTATAGTATTTGTTTTCTATATTACAAATGAATATGTGCATACTAGCAATGAATACAATTAGACACGGCCCAGTGGTTTTTGTCATAAGCTTCTGAATGATATTGTCAAGTTTCAGATCAATCTACTTATTCTATATTTGTGTCAGTTCTAGTTGACACGACTCCATCCTGGCTCTTTACCTGAATTGTTACAAAATAAGTCAATGTGTACATGTTTTACATGCAAAATTGCTTAAATCAATAAAGTTCGAGACGCTCAAGTAATTTTGCAAAATGCACCAAACAAATATATGTATCGCGTCGGCATTTTAAAAGACAAATATTTGTACAAAAAAATTTTAGAGTTAAATAAAATATAAAAAAAAGTTATGACAAGTACAATGGAAATCTCCACTGGTAAAGTTTCATGAAAATCGGCTTATTGCGTTAAATTATTCATGCAGCGATGGGTTCTACATCAGAAATAAATAATATTATGATATAATACGCAAGAATCACACACTCATCTAAAAAGTGCACAATATTTTGGCTTATAGCCTACATTATTACATACCTAAAATTATTTTTTCATTGGGTGTCAATGGACCTCTATCGTGCAATATTTTTCCATATCATGACCTGGAACGCTTTCATATCGGACGTGGAATGTTTTATTAACGTTGTAATGGAAAGAATCGCGTGACGTTCATGGCTTCCACGCGCACGTTGCGACAATAAGTTGACGTCATTTTTGCGGAAAATATTAATGCGTGTCAGTTTGTTTATTGCATTTTCCGAGAAATTGTTTTCGTGTTATTCCTATCTTTCGTTACAGAACGATAATTTAGATATAAAGTTATCATTTGATAGTGGATATGTAATAAAAAGGTTATCAACTTTGTATGTGGATATATGCACTCGTTCGTTCGGGGATAATACTGTGCTCATAAAGTCGCGCACTATTACTGCTGCTAAACTTGTGCATATATCCACATACAAAGTTAATAACCTATAACTATTAATAACAGTTGATGTATGGTTATGAAATACGCTGTAGATCCTCATCTCCATTTTACACAAATTTTTCACATAATGCACGATAGCGCTTTCCTCGGGTTTCTCGCCTTTGTAATATTAGACTTTGGTTAGCCCGGGATTCTGGTGATGCTATTAGTTGTGTTAAAGACCAAACACGACCTATTTACCTACATGTATACCCATAAAAATCTTCAGGAAAACCATTCTTATAATACAGGTAATATATAGCTATACTACAAGTTTTCAGGAGACAGATTTAGGCCCTTCCTGAATAAATGTGTTTTGATAACTTCATGTGCAAACTTATTCAGTCGATCTCTTATGATAAAATCGCAGACCAAATCGCTGTATTGAAAAAAAAAACAAAAAAAAAAAAACAACACCATAATGCCTGTTTAAAATCTCCATATTCAGGGCTTAAAATAATACGACACGCTCGTTTCTGTAATAGTATTATTTTTTTGTATATTTAAAACTGTTGTTTCCTCATAAGATAGATTCAAGGTCTGAATGTGGATGTATGTAAGCTTTGTTTTTAAATGATAAATGAAACTGTGTCGACATAGCTTTGTTATCGCGCGGCTGATGACGAATTAAGTTAAACACTTTCAGTGTGATGTAAAGTTTTAATGAATATATTTGATCAGTAATTTTGAGTAATTACGAAGACTATCATAGATTAAGCATTTGCATTAAGTTAAAACATTTATTGAATACTTTACTTGCACATGGTATTTTCACATAATCTAATAATTAGAGCATAGACAACTACTTGTACTGGCATTGATATGTACTTAATTTTCGTCAAACTCATTCCTTTCCTTGCAGGCACTTAATTAAAGCAGATATTGGCTACATACCTTTCCATTTTATTTTATGCATTTCAAGAAGGATTTCTACAGAGACGAATAGTTAGGTTTTTATCGGAAATAGTTTTTCTCAATATTGTTTATTTGATTGTTTTGTTCACTTTTTTCTCAATTACCCTGTTCCAAAATATTATATAAAATCGACCGACAGGGTTGTCATTAATAATCAAGTTATGTAATCCTGTAATTAATACAGCTACAAGAATAAAATGTGAAATTTCCTCTTTGAGGTGCATAATGTATGGTGGTATGTTTAGGACATGCAATTATTTTTTTAGAATTAAATTATCTCGAGCGATCAATATATTATCTCGTGAGCACGACATCTTATCTTGAGCGATCAACATATTATCTTGAGCGATCAACATGTTATCTCGAGCGATCAACATCTTATCTCGAGCGATCAACATATTATCTTGAGCGATCAACATCTTATTTCGAGCGATCAACATCTTATTTTGTGCGCACGACATCTTATCTCGAGCGATCAACATCTTGTCTCGTGCGCACGACATCTTATCTCGAGCGATCAACATATCATCTTGAGCGACCAACATGTTATCTTGAGCGATCAACATATTATCTTGAGCGATCAATATCTTATCTTGAGCGATCAACATGTAATCTCAAGCGATCAGCATATTATCTTGAGCGGTCAACATCTTATCCAGAGCGATCAACATTTTATCTTGAGCGATCAACTTATTATCTTGAGCGATCAACATCTTATCTCGAGCGATCAACATCTTATTTCGTGCGCACGACATGTTATCTTGAGCGATCAACATATTATATTGAGCGATCAACATCTTATCTGGAGCGATCAACATCTTATCTCGTGCGCACGACATCTTATCTTGAGCGATCAACATCTTATCTCGAGCGATCAACATATTATCTTGAGCGATCAACATATTATCTCGAGCGATCAACATCTTATCTTGAGCGATCAACGTATTATCTTGAGCGATCAACATATTATCTTGAGCGATCAACATCTTATATCGAGCGATTAACATATTATCTTGAGCGATCAAAATCTTATCTTGAGGGATCAACATATTATCTTGAGCGATCAACATCTTATATCGAGCGATCAACATATTATCTTGAGCGATCAACATATTATCTTGAGCGATCAACATCTAATCTCGAGCGATCAACATCTTATTTCGTGCGCACGACATCTTATCTTGAGCGATCAACATCTTATCTCGAGCGATCAACATAATATCTTGAGCGATCAACATCTTATCTCGAACGATCAACATATTATCTTGAGCGATCAATATCTTATCTCGAGCAATCAATATTATCTTGAGCGATCAACATCTTATCTCGAGCAATCAACATATTATCTTGAGCGATCAACATCTTATCTTGTGCGATCAACATCTTATCTCGAGCGATCAACATCTTATTTCGTGCGCACGACATCTTATCTTGAGCGATCAACATCTTATCTCGAGCGATCAACATAATATCTTGAGCGATCAACATCTTATCTCGAACGATCAACATATTATCTTGAGCGATCAACATCTTATCTCGAGCAATCAATATTATCTTGAGCGATCAACATCTTATATCGAGCGATCAACATATTATCTTGAGCGATCAACATATTATCTTGAGCGATCAACATCTAATCTCGAGCGATCAACATCTTATTTCGTGCGCACGACATCTTATCTTGAGCGATCAACATCTTATCTCGAGCGATCAACATAATATCTTGAGCGATCAACATCTTATCTCGAACGATCAACATATTATCTTGAGCGATCAACATCTTATCTCGAGCAATCAATATTATCTTGAGCGATCAACATCTTATCTCGAGCGATCAACATATTATCTTGAGCGATCAACATAATATCTTGAGCGATCAACATCTTATCTCGAACGATCAACATATTATCTTGAGCGATCAACATCTTATCTCGAGCAATCAATATTATCTTGAGCGATCAACATCTTATCTCGAGCGATCAACATATTATCTTGAGCGATCAACATCTTATCTTGTGCGATCAACATCTTATCTCGAGCGCACAACATCTTATTTATATATATTAAGGCCCTTTGTGTGTGCATTTAGGTCATCAGTAAAACATACGGACAAGTTGTTAATTAGGGTCCCGCCTATTCCGCTGTTATTTAAACTTCCCACAAGTACATGTACAAGTTTATCACATCAATTTGGAAAGCAATGCATACAATTGGTCATCCTATCTTCAAAATCAAATGAACATAACCAATGATGCATACTGCATGTTAGAACAGCAACAAATTTCAGTTCGACTGATAAATTCGCGCAGAAAAGTTGCATGTATGAATTAAGGGAAAACAAGGAAAATCGTTTAATATATGGGCGAAGTATGGAAGCCCTGGAGGGACAATTGATTTCCGTACTTTTGATCGCTCAAGATAAGATGTCGTGCGCACGAAATCAGATGTTGATCGCTCAAGATAATATGTTGATCGCTCAAGATAATATGTTGATCGCTCGAGATAAGATGTTGATCGCTGAAGATAATATGTCGATCGCTCAAGATAATATGTTGATCGCTCGAGAAAAGATGTTGATCGCTCAAGATAAGATGTCGTGCGCACGAAATAAGATGTTGATCGCTCAAAATAATATGTTGATCGCTCGAGATAAGATGTTGATCGCTCAAGATAATATGTTGATCGCTCAAGATAATATGTTGATCGCTCGAGATAAGATGTTGTTCGCTCAAGATAAGATGTCGTGCGCACGAGATAAGATGTTGATCGCTCAAGATAAGATGTCATGCGCACGAAATAAGATGTTGATCGCTCAAGATAGTATGTTGATCGCTCGAGATAAGATGTTGATCGCTCAAGATAAGATGTCGTGCGCACGAGATAAGATGTTGATCGCTCAAGATAATATGTCGTGCGCACGAGATAAGATGTTGATCGCTCAAGATAATTTAATCCTAAAAAAATAATTGCATTTCCTAAACATACCACCGTAATAATGACACTATTTATGGAGAAAGAATATTGGATTGTTACATTGGTCTTTTACATTTTCAAGTATAGTTTAGTACATTGTAACTATATAGTACAACTATAATTACCAGAGTCTGAATGCTGAATGTGGCTCTCAGTTTAAACAATTGCATCTAGAAACCAGACCAAATATTTTACCAAATTTTATTTTCGTACACATTTCCATAGGTCTTTCTTATTTACATTTCCACTTTTAGGCATATAATTGCGCATTTTACAAGTATATTTCAAATTCGAGTGTTGAGTGAAAGTATGAGGATTTTATACTGCAATTTTATTCTAAAATGATATTCATAAGAACTCGCTTAATTATAAAGATACAAAATGTACCGTCATAATGTTATAAAAAGGAATACCAACTAACATTGCATTATTAACACGGACATGGACTCAAATGTCTACCAGTCGGTGTGATTCAAATTCTAAGGTTGAACCGGTCCCGCTCATACTCAAAAATGTGCGTCGACTTATGATCTAGTATCAAATTTTATTTAACTTAAACATCGTATATACGGAATATTTGCATACAACGCACACAACATTTACGATTTGATATTGACCAGCGTATACATATAGCAATCTCATAATTAATTAATTTTGTTTGTTTGTTTTGGGTTTAACGCCGTTTTTCATCAGTATTTCAGTCATGTAACGGCGGGCAGTTAACCTAACCAGTGTTCCTGGATTCTGTACCAGTACAAACCTGTTCTCCGCAAGTAACTGCCAACTTCCCCACAAGAATCAGAGGTGGAGGACTAATGATTTCAGACACAATGTCGTTTATCAAATAGTCACGGAGAACATACGCCCTGCCCGAGGATCGAACTCACGACCCTGCGATCCGTAGACCAACGCTCTTACCTACTGAGCTAAGCGGGCGGGCATATAATTAATTAATACATGTAAAGTTAATCATAGGTAACATCATGCTATTTTCATGAAATGCATTCATAATGAATTGAACTATAACCAACTTGGTGTTTGCATTTTGTTTCAGTAGTTACATGTATATACTAATGAAGAATTAAGTTTTACTGACAGGGACTACACTACCTCACAGAATTAATAGCGAGAATGGCATTACAAAGAAAATAATACCTCAAAAGCAAAAAGCATCGTTTCCACAGTATCATTTTTATCTTGAAAAAAAGAATGTACAGATAAAACAAAGCTAAACCATAAAACACATGTGATGATGATTAAATATGCAAGATAAATAAATCTGGCTGACCACTAACTGAGTATCCAACTTGCTAATGACTATTAATTAATTGACATGCTGGGGTGCTAATATGATTCCCTGGTAAATGAACATCCCCCTTTAAGAAAATAATAAATATCAAGAGGTTGAAGCGACGTGTAAAAATACATTGTAAATTGAATGGGTGATGTACAAAGTAAACTGTTAAATTAAATCAAATAGTTTTTCCGAGATAGTGAAAAAAAGCATTTGTCATATTGGCTTGTTTTATTACATTATATCCGTTATTACTTTGGTCTCAGACCATGGAATGACTTGGTACATGTGGCTATATTTAATGTTTACTTTGCCTTGAACTCAGCTGCAGTATCATTTTTTTATTCTGATGCGTTCTTTACATAAAACGTTTAATTAATGCATGTTGTAATCTGGAAGCGTTCTTTTGAATGCGTTAATGGACGGAGTAAACTGGAAAAAGTAAAAGTACGTCATTTTGCGAAACGTTTTTACACCGACAAGACAATACACGAATAAATCCTTCCTTTTGAATTTTAAAGAAAAGTGTAAGAAATATTGTTATCGCTAACTGTAAATAAAACAATACATCGCAGGACAACGGAATATGATCCTTCAGGAATACAAGTTAGTTTTAGAGGTTTTTCGTTTAGGTAATTAACAAACTCAATCATATGTAATAATAATGATAATAATAATAATAATTACGCATTTTTGCGTTATAGCAATATTTGCTATTTCGCTAATAGGCTATGTCGATAATATGCGGCTCCGATATTCTTTAGATCTTGTAAACAACAGATCTGTCACTGATTCGTTTTTTAGACTATACCTTAAAGATAAATGTCACATATAATTCAAGATCAAGCCTGGTTACATATGATTTTTGATTCATTTATCCGTTTTAAACTTGATTCTCAGTCAGTACACGAGGTTTAAAGAAATTCTGACCGTATTTTGCCCTGTATACATATTTGCAACTGTGGCATATACCCTTAATCACTTTACAGTACTACGGAAAAATCGTTTATAAGTACCGTAGTAAACTTTTGCAAAAAATAACAAAAAATATAATGAAAATGACTACCATAGTGTAGCTTCTGTTTTAATCAACATTTACGTCGTAGTTAAATTGTAGTATATCTTAGGAGTTTTCTTCTTTGTTCAGATATATTTTCACTACAAACCTGCATTAACCCACTAGGGAAAGAGGCAACTAAATTGTTCTGGTAGGCATCTGTCGTCTCTTGTAGCCCTTTAAAAAACAGAAGCGGTAATAGAGAACGGCGTCAGTATTGATTGATGCAGTATAAGGATACTCATTCATTGCGAAATGTGGTGTAAATAAACAAGTTGACAAATTATGAATAAACACTGACAAGATATCAAGGTGATAGTCGGAAGGCCCTCTGCGTACTTTGTCTATAAGGAAATGAGTACATTCGGTGGTGCCGTTAATCTCATAACATAAGGCATGTCAGAGGTCACGTTTAAACCTATTTGTTTCCATTGTGTAAAGCAGTATGCAATATTGAACTACAAAAAGGCTAACGGTGAAGCAAATGGCGGTTTATAAGCTAAAGTAAGAAATAGTTTACAGCAAACCCGAGCTTTCACTCTAAATATATAAGCTGGGCTGATATAGTTGAGTTTAATATAAATTATATGAAACGACCTAGATCCAACCGGGTGTATATGGCTGTAGTGTTCAAATACTGTTTTTCTATAAATAATTTCGATTCTAATATATCTTTTATGTGATGCGCCAAAGGTAGGTCGCGAAGCTACTTTTTATATATGTTACTCTGCACAGCAAAGGGCTTGGTTCACTGATAGGTTAAAATGGCACAACATCAAATGTTGTTGAAATATTATTAAAATGAATGATCAACAACTCAGAATGCAAAATCTCATATTATAATTCATTTGAAATTCTGCTGTTGCCATGGCAACCGATTGATTTTCTTTATGGAAACACGAACATCTCTTATAACAATTACATCAAAACGTATAATTAACATTAACATATGCTAAGATATAACCCTAAGCAACGCCTATAATTTGAGGCTAAAAAAAAGGGTTGCCATGGAAACGGAGATAAAAATGAGAATATTTGCTATGTCTGTTTTTTTATGGAAAAAAGAAAACAATTTAGGTCATTTTTTTTTAGAAAAATAACATAGGTAATTTGTTTGTGAAGATCATTATTCATAAATAATACAATATATTTCTGTTGCTATGGTTACAATGGAGTTGCAGTATATACTTCAATGAGACAACAATGACGTTTTTGCTAAGTTATTGTAGAACACTTTCAGCATTTACCATTACATGTAAAAATAAAAAAATGCATCACTGATGTGTTCTTCAAACAATGTTTTTTTGTTTTTTTTTCAAGACATAATATAGAACAACAGAAAAATGTTTCCATGGTTACGCAGTTAATTCCGTAAACATAATACTACATAATCTCATTTAACACACAGTAATAGTTTAAGAAAACCGCCTTATTAAATGTCTTCATCATATTAAAAGAGTTAGATGATACTAACGGCAATGATATATAATTAGGCATATAAAAACTAAATTCAATGTATGTTTTACAAATTATACATATATTGTGATTTCATACAGGTTAAATTAATTGTTCATGAAAAGGGAAAATGAACATGATACTGCCGACAGAAATGATTACATGCAGTTTAAATACAGCAGAAAATATTCGTAGATCTATATAATCCAACTGTCATAATGAAAAAAATGTACATTACTATCATATTATGTTACAATTATTGTTGAAAAATCTTCCAGTGTTTTAGAGGAATTTCACATTTATACTGTGTTCAGCCTTACATGTATATTGTGTGTCAACATTTAACAAATGCATAGTACTGTTGACACCATAAAGTTGTTAATTCAATGTTTACATAAACTGTATGTAACATTTGTTCTTTTTCAAATATATGGAATTTGGATCTAGTACATCTTCAAAAAATGAAAAACACTTTCAAATTAATCAAAATTTCAGAGCGCTTTCTCTGTATTACTTTAAATGTTAAACACTTTTTTCCATTCATTCTTCGTTTTAAATGACTTGAGTTCTCAATTTGAATGGCTTTGGCACTGCTGGTTTTGAGCATACATTGCTGTTACTGCAAAGGGGCGCTATTTCATTATACAGGTACCACTGTCGACTGGCATCCAACTCAGGAATGGTAATAGGGTTGGTGAATTTGCCTGTCATGCCAACCCCCTGCCTAAAAATATTAATTTCCGTCTCTGTGTTGAAGTTATAATCCTTCAAGAATACTATACCAGGTCATGCAGAAGACATTCTGTAATGATAAATGTATCAAATATTTAAGACAAAGAACACATAACCTTTTCTTCAATCCTGAACAAGAGCTGTCCAAAAGACAGCCCACACATAATTACATTAAATAACATTTTAGAATTTATTACAGTAATGACAACTTCTTTTCATGAAAAAATTCAACCATCGCACATATTCTATATCAAGTAAAGGTCATGATTTTGATCTCATTTTAACAAATAGTTCTTTAACCTGGTTAAGAAAAAACAGTTACTTTATTAGAATTATGTTATTTCTGTTTAACTTGCTTGCAGTGAGCTAGACACTCTTTAACAACACAAACAAAACAGAAAATGTGGTATTTTAATGTAAGTGGCCTCTTTGCAGACATGATCTCTGCAGCAAGTTTTATCAATACTTGATTATTAATAAGAAACATAATTGATTAAAGAGGCTCAAGCCAAATATACCTAAACATGTTCAGAACTGAATTCTGTATGCCGGGCCTCAATCAGGTTGTACTCCAAGTCATCATGTAGACCCATCATAACAAGCCACATTCCATAGCTAAAATAAAGCGTATATTTAAACAATGAATTCTTAAACAAAATCTTCTAAGTAGCAATAGTGAGTCCTTAGAATATAACATACATGTAGCATCACGTTATTAAAACAAATAAATGCCAGCTACACAGTTAATTTTCTTACATACACACCAAAGTCTTAATACGGTATATTGTGTAAGTATGCAATATTCAAACTGTAATTCAATGTTTATCAGTGGAGATATTATTTTTCATTTACATAAAATTATGCACAGTATATATATAAACTGGAAACTAGTGACTTTCCAAACTGAAGTGTATGAACACATTGTAACATTAAATATTTCAACATCAAATTCTATGTGCTTAATAAATATTTCTTTATTTATTGGGAATTCTTACCTTATTACAACACTTTTCTTATTTTGTCCACTATAATTGTCCATATGTAATGAAACATTCTTTTCTCCATAGCCATGATGCTTGAAGTGATGGTGGACCATAGATACGACACTGTTTGCTCCTCTTCCAACAGCAGTACTGTACTTTTCATACAAAAACAAGAACAGTTTATAAGAAATGTAATAAATTCTCATCAAAAATGGAGTGAATCAACACTGACCAAACAGTTCATCCTTTCTTATAGATAATGCTTCACATCAACCTGTATTTATCAAAATTTAATTGAATTCCAATTCACAGTGCTTATGATATAGCATCTTTATTATAAAGCAATGCAGTATTTTCAACCCAATTTCAGGGATTTACAGAAAGTTAAGTGAAAAAACCCACAGAAATTAGTAAAATCTAGTCTTAACAAAACACAACATCCTTTAGATAATTTCACTTGACAATATTCTGCAAAGGTGTCACTATAATTCCAATGTAAAATGTGCACTGCAGGCCTGTAGCTTTTATTCATAGAGTCATGATTTGTTTGAAGACTATGGAATTTAATTTAGTGATATATGGAATTTCATAGTTAAAACTGATATTGAAAAAGTGCATTTGAGGATACTGACACTGATATGAATGTAAACACTAACTTCAAAATATTATACCTGCATGAGGATTCACAGAAATACAAGGGCCCTACTTGCTGAGCATAGTATGGGGTCAATACTTGTTGAGCATAGTCAAAACTGCAGTGAGCCTTTATATTTCTTACTGCTGGAGGTTATCCTGAAAAATATAAACAAAGAATGTCTCATTCATTTAGTAGCCTACCAGCATGCTGACTACCAGTAATGGCAGTAGTGAGAATGAAAAAAGTGGTTTTTATTTTAATTTGCATGTAGATTTTTTAAGAAATTTTCAGGAGGTCTATTTTAGTTGCTATTACACAAAAAGTGACAATTCAAAACACCACTTTTCCTGTGTTATTGTACTATAATTTTCAATTGTCATAGATTCTACTCTGCATAATGACCATGTATTTATTAAACTGTTCACATCTGTGACAGTTCAAACCTATCTTGTAATATTCCTGTTCATTTACCTCTTTACAAGTTCTAAATAGAAAGTTTTATACAGAATGTACTTAACATAGTAGATGTCTGACTGTCTTGGCTGCAGGTATATTCTGCCATCATGAAAACTGACAAATACACAGAAAAGATATTAAACGTATCTGATAGCAGACTGTCGAATCGAAATGTCAACACTGGCACTATTTTTCGCTGCAAAGTTTTATCTTTGATACGTCAACAAACGAAGCGGTCTGTCCATTCTGTTTTGCCTCCAATTACGAATAAATTTATAATGAAAATTAACACTTACCATAACAATTAATAAATCCGCCATGCACTTTAAATACCCGCGTATATTCAGAGCAATAACTGCATGTATTCTCTGACCCAGTTTCAGACATGTATGACAATGGCGTGTTGATTTCAAAGGGAAACAATCCGCTAGTTCACTCATTAGGTTTGTGATATTTCACTAGTGCGATAACTAAATGTTGAAATGTTTTAAAGACTTAAAAATCTTCGTCCGATATTATGGATTAACACTAATGGCTGTTGCTTGAAAAACAAATTAATGAAAACAAATATCTAATTAAGTGACGTCAACTTCAACGTCATTTTGCCGAAATCGAGGCTGGTGTAATTTGGGATAAAAATGTGTCTCGGAGACGGACGTTTTTTTTCATTTCTGAATATGGCGGCATTGCTCACCAGCGTTGAGTTTTTAATGTACAAAGTAGTGGTTAAAATATTAAGACTGGTAAAGGATGCCGCCAAGGCGAAAATCATAAATCATTTCAAAACGTCATTATCTTCCAGGTTTTGACGCCCACCCAAAATCGTTATAAATGCATATCTAGCGTTTGATATTTACCCTCTAAAATTGTCATTGAAGTTAATCGTATACTAGACAGACGTGAAAACCATGGCTAGAACCATTTTAAAAACACACAATGCGACTTCCTTATTAAAGAAGCCAGTCCCTAATCACCGGTATATCTGTCTTACCTTATTACGACTTGCATTTCAAATTAAAGACAAACAAACGAGACTAAGTCATCATTTTCTATGTTAGCCAAAATTACATATGAGATGTGTCGTGGCCGAAAATTCAGAGAATATTATTTGACAATTAATGTCCAGGGATTTCCTGGCTACCCTTGCAAGATGTTTATTTAGTATAAACAAATGTTCATCACCACACCTTTACAATTCAGAGAAATAGAAAATTGAAATATATAGTTTGGAGATGTTTGCATGAGTACAATAATTTACCGCAACACGTAACATTATAAATATTGTTAGCGTTTCAGTCTTACATAAAATCAACATTTATTATAAAAAAGTCATTTAGAAAATATTACTGAAATACTTGGTTAACGGATATTTGAAATATGTGACTTATACTGGCACGTAAGAACATTATCAAAAGGGCATTAAGAACGATTGCATGTGTTATGGGCCTCTCTGTGCGCGCAAATGTTTTTCAAGCTCAAATCTAAACCTTTTAGATGAAAGAAATGCACATTTAGTATGCCGGCCTAAAAAACCAAAATTGGAGATGCACAAAATATTTTTATATGAAAAAGGTTTTACAACAAGTACCTTCATAGAAACTGGATAATGGAACTTTGTTATCATTTAGCATTTTGAAATATTCAAGATGGCCGACAATATGGCAGTATATATTGCAATATTTACATATTTCCTAAATCACAGGAGATTATGACAGGATTGCAATGAATTTATAATTTTTATTGCTACAGGTAACATGAAAAACATCAAGTGTATATCTTAAGGAAGAAATAATTCTTTTGAAAAATCCGAAATGGAGGTCAAAATTGCTGCCAAAATGCAAAATATCTATATATTTTATTAAACCCTGTACATGTGCAGATTTTTTTGCTACCGTACATGGGTACTTCTAATAATTAGAAATGTTTACAACACTTTAAATATTTTCTCAGTAATTTCATAACATAGAGATGGATAAAATTGATAGTCCAATTCACAAGCGTAACAATTCAATCATGGAGTGTATACAAAATAGATATGATTTGTGATAAATTTGCTTTAAATGCTAGTCATAATTTATCAAGTGTCATTACTATGTTATCATATAGATAAACCGGTCATTGCTCTATCTTCAAATTATGTGTGTTAAAAAGTACACAGAGTTATTTATGTAAGATATACTTCCTTTGACATTTAAAAGAGCTATTGGAAGATCGGCATGTATATATTTGTTAAGTTGTCGTATTCTCCGTCAGAATCACTAGAATCATGACCTACATCACTGAATATTTCATTTACATCCTTCGCCTTATTTTTGACAGCAACATTTTTACGGCAAGTCGGTAGGGGGGTGTCTTCCAGGATTGTAGTCGGTACAAGCTTCTTGAGAGTTAGATCCTTGCTCTGTCTAAAACTGATAGCATCAACATTTGAAGGGCCTTGGTCCAAACAACTCCATCATATGCTTGTCTGTATGTGTGCTCTTAACAGTCTCATTGAACGATTCCAGTGTCAGTGATTTTTTTTTGACATTATTTGATCAGTTTTTTTTTGTCCCATTTCATGTCCAAATATCAACTCTGATATTTGACCACCTTTTTAGCTCATTTCATAGCAGGCAGCAAATAAACTTCATGTCCAAACTACATATCCAAGTTTTCTGGAATGCATCATCGTTTCACTTGTTTCACAGCGGCTGCATTTCAGACGTCACACAATTTCTCAACAGTATTGCATCTAGACAGGATATAAGCTGCTTAGAGCTGGACTGTAATAACTGAATGCCACCATACGGAGGAAAACGGGCGAGAGAAAATTTAGGAATATTGACGTCGTAATTTGACATCGTATTCTAGTGTCTAACCCATTTTTAAGCTATGGTTTCTTTAAAAAATGTTGAAGGGATATTAACAGTAAGCAAGAAAATGATCTAACATGTCAACCTGAGTTAGGTAGGTGATTTCCCAACCCTCGGGACAGCATGGATAGAATCCCCGCTGGTGCTCTGTTTTCCATCTCATGCTGCCCCTCAGGTTTGGTAAAACTCTATCTTACACAGACAGTCATATAAGATATGAATCTGTTATCACATGTCACTGTCGCAAAGTCTGCTTACACATCAACTGCTGACATCAGATTCCTTCTGGCTAGTCTTTCAATCTACTCTATTAATGACAACTCCCATTTACATCTTGAAGGAGCCTGTGGTTGTCAACTTGTGACCGAAGCTTACAGGCAACCTCACAGCATTGTCTCCGTGGTGCTTGAAAATTATTTCTCTCATTGGAACCTCGTTAATCATCAACAGAGTAGCATCACACAATCACGTGTATACCATATAGACATGACAAACACAGGCTGAAGGGTGCAGGATATAAATACTGATGAAAAATCTTGTTCTCGGTAGACGAAATTGAAATCTGCAACATGTTAAGTACATAAAACATTCATATTTTGTCATAGTTATAAGCTGATCATTTCCTTTTTGTCTGGATGTGATAATTTTTCCAAGCTAAGTGACATTGGAAAGACAGATCTTGCAAAGCAGCTCAATCTGGACGGAATTGGTCATGTTGATGCAGGTATGAACAAGGTTTATGAAGAAGCTGTTCCATTGCAGCCAGTTAGGTTATGGATGGACTAAAAGTATATCAGATATGACATCTTGGTATCAAATTTTGCAAAGAAAACCGTTCATAGATACGCAGACTACAATCATTTTCACCTACATAAAACTCTTCCTATGAGAAGTCAGAAGAGCATACATACTGAGACACGCATATGCTTTGGACCAAAACCCTCCAACCTTTGAGGCCACCAGTTTTTGATAGGGCAAATATCTAAACTTGTAAAATCTTGTACCGACGACAGTCCCGCCCGGAAGACAACATACATCCCCTTATCTGTTTCGGTTATGTATCAGAATAAACATTTGCAACATTCCGGTGTTCTGTGGCCTACCTTGCCTGCACAATATTCTGTAACTACCATAAAACCTGTACCTCTGAACAAGACGGACACAGGCTATTGCAAACATATTTGAGTGATGCAGATGATTATTTAGCGATTCTGACAGAGACTTCGAAGTGCCACACATATAAATCGTTTGATAGCTTTTCTTTGGAAAAACAAACTATGTATAACGTATTTTAATAATAATGTTCTGATATTAAGGCAGCATAATGATAAGGTATTTGAATTCTGTAACATTGAGACGAAATTTGATAAACTCTCAATGCCTTAAAATTCATATCCATATATGGCAATTATTTCATTCTTGCGAGATTTAATCAGGTATTTTTGTTTTTGCCAATCATTAATCATCAAATCTGATCTAATCCTTCTTTGATATTTGACGCGTGACCGCCGATACCTATGCAAGTGTAGCTTGTGCTGTAACTCATCCCATAAAGATTCACAGCGCACATTTATAAGAATGAAATGTTATTACCTGCTTCCACCGATAACAAGATTATAGCAACGTTTTCATCAAATATTTCTGGAATTTATTTCGAAACTATCAATCATCAAACACCATTATCGGTATGGGAGAGACACAGAAATAGTTGACAAGCCGCAAGGGTTTGTTGTTTAACAGAGCCATGTTAACCTTTAACATTACATCAACGTCAGTCTACTTTGGCGTGTTGCTAAGTAAAATTCAATGAACCTTTTTATCATTGGACAAATTTATTTATCTTTTAACAACTTAAAGACAAACATACCTTTGCTATTCTTATCCAGCGACGGAAACAAATATCTGAATTAAACTTATTTGAATATGAGCTTCATGAACAGTAGTCACGTTTCGTTTAGTACATTCAAATTTCCACCATTGACCTTACCTATTATGCATATGCATAACCATTATCTTATTGAATCAAATAACGCAAGGTATAGCTGGGGCGTCTCAAAGTCATTGTGTGTTGTTAATTGTAGAAACATACCGCATTCTTATATGTTTTGTGTTCAAATGTAATGCTTTTGAATATGAACATCCATTTTATTAAGTTTCAAGTGTATTGGCATAATCAGCAAACAGTACTCCTTTGGCCATTTACAGACTCAAAACACTATGACAGAGACACATTTACATACACAAATGATAATGGATACTTAATATTTATATGCACATTATTACATTTTAAAGTTAGGAAAGAGTTGAATTTTTCAGGGCATTTTATTTCTGATTAACATGCATTCTTTAACATATATTTAATTTATCAACCTCTTTGTTATACAGTTTTTAAGAAGCATTTATTAGAAGTAAACATATACGGTAGCAAAACCTGCACATTTAGAGTGTCTTATGCAAAATATATAAATGTTCCGTTTTTGCAGCCATTTTGATAGCCATTTTGGATGTTTCAATTGATTTTGCTTTATTTTTTTTAAATATACATTTAATGTTTATCTTGTTACCTCTAGCAACAAAAAAAAATATATATATATATAAATTAATACTCCTGTCAAAATCTTCGTTAATTTGAGAGATAAGTCAATTTTGCTTTTTTTGCGGTCTTCTTGGTGGCCATCTTGAATATTTCAAAATGCGCAATAATTTGAATCATCAGGTTTCTATGTAGTACATGCTGTAGACCCTTTTTATGCAAAAATGTTTGTACTTGCTGTAACTTGAGGTTAGGTAGCCAACTGGCATTTGGCATACTAACTAATTATACTGAATCTCCAACAGCCAATAAATCACGCACGCACACACACACACACACACACACACACACACACACAGACGCACACACACACATATAGATTTGAAACTTCGGATCTTTATTACTGAAAATATCTTTATGGTTACTTAGCGGAATTTGGTTAGCTGAATTATCTCTAATTTGTTGTGTGTGGTTAGTTCTTTTAGTTCTTAATATATCGTCAGTTTTGCCAATATAAAACTCTCCACATCCGTTGCAGGTGATTACATACATTTCATTTTCAATGTCCCAAGACAAGTTTTCATTTGCAAAGAATGTTTTTCCGCTAAAATGGATGCAGTTACTTACTTTTATATGGTTGCATAGACAACAGTTAGGTCTTTCTCATTTTGTAACAGTGAAATGTCTTTCGGCCTGGGTGGTTCCAATACTCCCGCTTTTATAGCTTTGGGTATTGTATAATCACCCCTTGGATATGATGCCTGTTTTTTAATTTTGTCTTTTGGCAGTTCCTGTGATATGCAGGCTCCATAACCTCAGATCCCCTTTCTAAATTCCAGTTTGTTTTGTTCTGCTCATTGTTTTCTCGTTTAGGGCAAACCCATTATTTTAACTGGGGACAATTCGCCGCTTTTCTTGGAATTACACACTAGTGTAGCATTGAAGGTTCCATGTGCACCGCCGTATGAACACATCTGCGGATGTCTCTAAATTGTTTTTTGTACTTTTAACATGTGTAAATGTTGAGTTCTGCTCAACCCGGGGCTAGAGGGCATGGACAGTAGCATGCATTTTCACTACCGTCCATGGACAGGCTCAATGAATCCAAGCCTGCAACATTTGCGTTTTTGTTGTGTTGAGCGACCTGTGGAGTTTCCACTTTTTCTTTTTATTAGACTTTATTGTAAATCGTTTGTTTTTTTTTTCAATAGTTTTGTTAAGGTGTGGTGGTTGCCGTTTGCTTTTGATTAGTTTGAAATTGCGAGTACCTCTTTCGTTTTAGTGTCTAACATTATTAAAGGTAAATTATTTCTGATAATCGAACATAGTTCAGGGTGTTAGTGTTGTATGTAAATTCGTAAGGCATTGCGCCTTTATGTGGTTTGATTTTTCTTTTTGAAGTAGTGTCTCTTTAGGAGATTTAAATGCTTTTTTTAATTCCAATCTGAATGATAGTTTTAGAGTCATTTTTGTTAAGAACTAGCATGGATCCAGACCAGAATAAGCATCCACACAGTCTTGTCATAATCCTTGTTGTTCGCTTTCACAGTCTATTGTAATTAGAGAAATAATTAGCGAATTATGGATCCTGAATGCACTATGTTGGATTTTTCATGGTACGGATTATATATTTAGTATTTTATTCAATACATTTATCTTTACTTTTATGAATCTTAGGCAAACCATAAATCATACTGGGTTAGAATACAAAGTTTAATAAATGATCTTTCCTGCTAATTTATCTCCTAAATTAATCTTTAATTTTTTTTAAATGCTATTTAAGAACATGTTTTATCAGCTTCAATGTAAAGTGTTTTATCTTAAAACATTGAAATCTAGAATTGAGAGTTAATGATAAATCTTATTGATTATAACTATGCCTCCATCTTTGTCTGCTTAATTGATAACAGCATTGCCATCAGATTGTTAGTACGTAATTGCTTTTCTTTCCTTCAACTTTATGTTGTATTTCTGATTGACAGGTATCTTTACGTGTGAAAAGTTTATATTGGCTTCGATAAAATAAGGAGGTGTAAAAGTACTCTTGCTACGTGCTGATGAATCATCATTATCTATAACCCTTTTAAATAAATAGCCTCACTGACTTCGCGGTATTTCCATAGTACGATAAAATCGATGCGATGAGCATTGGTTTTCACTTTGTAAATAGCGCGACATTTCCAATTGGGTTTCTTGCATTTCATTAAAACTATGAAGCTGCATTTCCTCAGAAACGACCACATGTTAGTACCTTATCGTGCTAAAGGCTTAACAATGCCATTCATAAAAGATGGCAAATACAAAATGCAGAATGGTTTTAGGTGTACTAATATAACATCATTTTCTTTAAACTTGTAATGTCAGTGAAAAATGGCATGTACGATCCAAGCTTTTAATCATACAAAGAACAATGAAATAAAAATTAAAGGCATTTCCTGATTACTCAACCCCATCCTCAAACCCCGCCCACCGCCTGGATTATGTAAAATATTTCTTTCAATCACATAATCGTTGTCGTTTTAGATCAAGATGTATTTATTTATATCTTGTGTTCTTATTATTATTATTATTATCTATCTTGAGCTTTATTGATATTTCGTTGCCCTTTTCTCATTTGATTAGTTGTTATTAATCTTCTGATAAACGAAGGAAATATTTTGCAGTTTTAAGAATTCAAGTTTTAAGTGAACAAAGAGCTGATATAATGTAGATCGATTTAAGTAGTTTACATACCGGTATATTATATTCTTTTTACGCTACATTTCAGGAGGCAACACAGAAACATAGGAAGCAAAAAGTGTCTTCGACAGGCGGGTGGTGTGCTCAGACTAGTGTGGAAAACTCGGGGGAACATAGTACTGATAAAGAATTAGTTCCACTATTGGCCATTCTTTTAAAACGTAAGGTTTCAAAGTTCTCTGCTCAATTTCCTATTATTTTCAATAAAGCGCTAATTACGTATAGGAATATCCCACTTGTAGAGATCAAGGCCTTAATACACTTTGACAAAAATCAAACAAAATAGACATTCTTCTTAAAAAAAAACTACAATAAAGTGTATTTATTGATGTATGATGATAACAAATTACATAAAAATACATAGTTAATGTGAATAAACAACAGACAGTAAAGACTTCACAAACATATACAGGCACACATTTAAGGATCGCAACTGCACCGATGGCCAGCCAGGTCACTTCTAATATTAACATTTTGTTCTAAAATTACATATTTCATTGATTATATATTATTGCAATTAACATTTCAACAAACATGTGGATTGGGCAACAGGTCCTAACAACATTTCCAGACAGCAGTAATAGCATCAAGCACGGCAAGATTAACACGGAACACATCTTAGAAAAAGTAACCACTTCTACAGCGAAGACTTGCTTGCGTAGATATATATTAAATTTGACACTGTAGATTCCTCTACTCCTAGCATTTAAAGGAGGAAAATGAATAGCTAAACGCTTTAAAAGGCCCGACAAATTAAAAAGTACATCAGCGGTAAAATGTTCGTGGTTTAAATGAACTGCCTATCATGGAACCCAAAACCAGGTCATGCCGTGTTAGATATAAAGAAAAGCGTCGCTTAGGAACGTAAATGGGGTTGTACCAAGCAAATCCAGGCACATTCTCAACAACTACTGATTCGGGCCTTGGTAGAAAAATCGTCTAGCTTGCTTGCAACAATCGGCAGTTCCACTTATTTTCCATGTTGAGTATAGACGGATAGTCTTAAGAGAGAAATAAGAAAATTCGAAAAAAAAAACAAAAAACAAAACAAACAGTGTAATCAGATTCGTCTCCCAATATGGTCAGTGTAATATCAGGCCCGATGTTCACAAAACATTTTTCGTTTTCGGCCGGATTTGAGAATGCCCACCTACACTGAACAGTCACTTAACATCAATTTAAACTTAACATATATTTTTTTTTACATGCAATTAAGATGAAAGTGAAAAGTTTATTTATCAATCTCAGCTTATACTAAAAAAGTTTGTGCACATGGGGCCTTTTAATGTGAACACCTCGCTCGTCTATATGTATTTGACATTACGCGCCTATTATTCTTACAAATTAGACTGCATGACTAAAACAGAATAGAACTGCTTCTATATTTCTAAACTTTCAATCATTTTTCCGTAGTCTACAGAAACTACATTTAAACTAAAGGATGAATAACTTTCCCAATTTAATACCAATGCCTTTTAATATTTTCTGTACAGTTACTTAAAACGAAATTTCTTTCAAATTTCTCATATTTGCAGGTAAGCTTTATTTAGCTGATAATAAGGACATTGAAACACAATTGAATTCAAAATATCTGTCACTTGAATTTGTAAGATCATGGACTGCAAAAAAAATTTAGCACATTATTTGAAGCTTTAAAGATGGATAATGAGACGTCATAATAATTTTATTAAAGGATTAACATCGCTTTAATCATACCTATTAGGTTCAAAGTTTAGTAATCGCATCAATGCTTTCGAACTCATTATGTGTTGATAAACATAATTCTTAGTTATAGTTGACGCAACTTTACTCCGATGGATGACCTTTGTAATATAATAAGAGGTACAATCTATTATTGAAAACGTGTGTACGTATAACGCTTCATCTCTTTGCATACTGCACTGTATACAAACTAATTGCATATAAATATACAAGGCTACCCTAAGCACCCCTTATTTCTCTAATGAAATGATCGATATGAATAATCAGCCTAACGTCAACCATCGCGGTCAAGTTGCGACTTCTATAACACATGTTACAGTAATGACATCGTCACTCTATTGTTAACAACATATAATTGACAAACAGTTTGATAGGTGAATAGAAAAATGAATAATTGTTTTCAAATCTTAAATGCGGCTCGTGAAAAAAGCAGTGTTCTGTTTACGAAACAGTTCAAAACCTGTAATCCCACTTACGTTGAAAATCGATTTAATTACGCACCACCTAAGTTACACAATTAATATAGTGACTTATGGTTGTAACACTTTCCAGCGAGGCAAGTCAAAACTTCCATTGATACTGGTAAGAGAGATTGATACCCGTCTTAAATCGCTTTTATATAAAAGTCTGTCTAAAAAGCGTTCTGTTAAAGGTATTGACACTTTAAAATTATAATTATAATATACATTCCGAATGATGTGCATAATACTTACTTTAACTACGTTGATAATACATTTAAAATTTTAAATGAAATCACATGTGTTTCACGTCAAACTTTTAATAGTCAGTCTAAATGGCTATGAAGTTATAAGCATTACTCAATGTCGCTTGAAGATAAAAAAACGTAAGAGCAGAATATCGCACAATTTTGAACATGATTCACGTGACTATGCTTTAAAGTATAATCTGAAATATATAAACTAATCATAAAATACTAGCAATCTGCTTCTGTCTCCCGATACCAATCTCTTAAGTGCCCTGACAAATAAGTTACGTACTTATAATTCGTTTACAGTGCTTAAACATTCTGAATCCACTCGCAAAGTCAGTCTGTACAACGTTTATGTTAGCATTTAAGTCATCATAACTCATTCAAAAGCAAATGTTGAATCATAACGTAATCCTTAAGTGATGTTCTCGTTAAAGCCCTTATTTTCATTGGCAGTTTGCCATGCATAGCCATACTGTTGCGAAGTGCTCTTGACAAACACGATGCATTACCACTTTTATAAATAACTGATGCAGACAAAATTGTACAAAATACATCAAAAGACACAACAAAGTACCACGGCAGTCACTTAGTCCTGGTCTCATTCTTCTCTTTGGATTGTAAATATAAATACCGTTTTTATAGAACATAATCTCTTTCATCATATCTCATTAGCATTTTTCTATGCTGTACGGTTTGAAATTTTCATAGCAAATATGCGACACGATACTATGATAGCACGCCCCTAAACAGCAGATACTGTCAGCAAAAAGACGTTTTTAACTGTTCAATGCTTCATAACTGCTATAAAACCTTTTAAACAACCCATAAAACTCAATGCTATACATTTGTATCCTGAAGAAATGACTTGCATTGCATACCGACTTCGGTTTACCATGTCCTGAAGTGAACAGAAGTTCGCATCGCTTTGTAAAGTCATCTATATTTTTCGGCCTAATTAATTCCACATGTACTTAAAAGCAATAGCAGTGATTCTGTATACTTATTCTTAAAGCTGTATCATAATCAGTCAAGTGCAGATGTTAAATGACTGTGTATCCATACATATATAAGTTTTTAAAATACAAAATGTAAGGGTAGATTTTCGGGAATCACAAAGCACCACAAACACAGCCACAGAGCTAAGCATCGCAAAAAAGGCCCAAGAAAAAAGAAGTTGAAACAGAAAAATATTGTAGATTTGTTGCTTCAAAAAATTAAGAATAAGTACATTATGAATTTGCAAATACAGGAAAACGTGGGTTGGGAGGCAATAGTTAGACAAAAAGGGTCGGATATAGCGTAAAGGTGGAGCAAGGATGAATATTCAACAGGGAACGCAACATTCTTTGAATGCACACACACACGCACGCACGCACGCACACAGGCACGCACGCACGCACGCACAACATTAAAAAGATGTAGGGCACCGTCCATAGCAAACACGCATAAATACACATAAACACACACATAAACAGGAAAAACAGCAGTAGGACACCGCCTTAGGCCGGTCAGCATTCAAAGTTATGGCGGGCATGCTAACTTATTCTAGGAAAAATAAGAGATTTAGCAATTGCAAGGGAGCATAACTGCATGTGCAACGGATTGAATGAGGCGATTGGGGTAGTGGGGAGATATGGGAAAGACACGCTAACAAGACAATATACACAACAAAAAGAACGAGACGGACTGAAAGCAAGTTGGAAATAGGGGCATTGCCTTGGAACGGTCATTACCCTATATGAAGGAAACTGGGAGTTTAAACGTCTTTAGCACATGCCAACCTAACAAATAAGACATTATACAATATACTGTAAATAAAATCACTCCCAGCTGAAAAAGGCTAAAATATTAGAGACAAGATTACCAGGTAAAACATAAAAATCGGGTACATCTAAGTAATATTTTCACCAATGTACTCAAAAACTTGTCTTAAGTCTGAACAACAAGAGCCTAACTTTTAAGGGCATAACTAAGCAAGCTGCAAGACAAAATTCCATTTTCTCCGTCCATTTTTGTAAGAAAAACTTTATCTAACACTATTTTAGTCATCTCACCATCAAATAAGAAAGCATAGCGATTAACTGTAGACGGATAAATCATCAAACATGTACTGTGCTTCACGATTTTGCATTATAATTTATTTTGATAATTTTTGACACATTTTACAAATACTTGTCAAGTTTAAATTCAGCAAATGTTTAATTGTCCGAGTTTTATAAACTATATCTTCGTAGTATTTTTGGTGATATTTAAATTTCTCCCATTAAAAGCCTCTAACTTTCAGCAAGCTCTTGTAAACGAAAAGCTTTCGAAATGTAGACACCATATGATGTGATTTATAACTTCCATCTTTTTCATAGTTTAGACAATAACAATCTGGTTTGTAAATGCAAATATCGAGTCAGTTTGTAAATATGTTTTATACCTAGAGCCAAAAAAAGTACTTAAAAATGAAAGTGTACACAGAAGTAAAAATATAAGAGAACTTGTGGCAAATATCGTAGTACAACTGCACATTTTTTAATTTAAACACACATGGAAAAAAATATACCGAATAACATATTGATGGCTTAACAATGTAGTTCAACTATCTTTTCTGTACAAAACTTGCAAGGCTGACGTCATTTTGCCTGCGTGTCATGCTTTGGATAAAGACCAAATTCTTAAAGGCCGTTTTAAAGATGTGCAGCTTTAACGAAGCATATTACATCAAAAAACAAATAAACAAACAAACAAAAAAAACAACAAAAAAACACACAAAAAGCAACAAAACTGCAGACACTATTGGCGAGTGTGCGTGTGGCGGAGGTGGAGGGGTACTTACAATCATAATGTCGTTTCGAATATATGCCATTAATATTTTAAACCGCTTATGAGGAAAGAGATTGTGTTTTACCAAAAGCAATTGTTATTTTTACAAAACGAAGGGAACAATTTGCCCAGGACGAACTTACTGCCGTGTTGACTCTTCTTGTATTTTGTCTGCGTTAGCTTCTTTTGTTCATAAAAGTGGTCAAACATTCTGTTCGTCAAGAGTACATCGCAAACAATATGACTATGCATGGAAAACTGTAAATGAAATTCATGGCTTTTGCAAAACGTTATACAGGCTGGCTTTGTAGTGTGAATTCTGAAGTGTTTATTTACTGCAAACGAATGATATCTCATCTTTTTTTCTGTTTTTTTTATTAGTTCCATGAAAAGGTTAGCTACTCGTCTAATTGAAACAAATAAACAGGATTTTCTACTGCAAAACAATGCGAATTCACATATATTTAGTACTAAGAGAGGTAAAGGTAAAGTACAAAAGACCGGTGGTGACATTTCAGTTTCGAGAATTCACTTTTTCTGAGTATGAATTCATGAAATAGAAATCATGAAGTATTTAAATGAAATCTAGAATTCCCGAAGTGGTATTTGTAAAATCATGAAATCGTGAATAACTGAATTCTTGAATTTTTGACAAGAAATAAGGAAATCGTTAATTCATGAAGTTGTGAAATATTGAATAATTGAAATCTTGAATTAGCGAAATTCTAAAATATTGAAATCTTGAACACTTGAAATCGAGAATTTTTTGAATTACTGAATTATTGAATTACTGAATAATTGAAATATTGAATTTTCGATATGAAATATGGAAATCGAGAATTCATGAAGTTGTAAAATATTGAATAATTGAAATCTTAAACTTGTGAAATTCTGAATAAATGAAATCGGGATTTTTTTTGAAATTTTGAATTACTGAAATATTGAATTATTGAATAATTAAAATATTGAATTTTTGAAATAAAAATGGAATTTATAAAGTTGTAACTTATTGCAAAATTGAAATCTTGAATAACTGAATAATTAAAATGTTGAATTTGTGAAATTCTATATTACTGAAATCTTGAATAATAGAATTCAAAAATTCTTAAAATTATGAATTATTGAAATATTGAATTATTGAAAACTTAAAATGTTGAATGAGGAAATCGCGAACTTTGAACTTTAGGAATTCAAGAATTCGCGAATTCAAGAAATCAAGAGTTCACTACTTTTGCGTGAAAAATGTGAAATATTGAATTTCAAGGATTTACGATTTCAAGAATTCATGACTTTTGAATGAAATTTAGAGATTGTGTGTTTGTGAATTGTTGAACTTCATGCATTCATGAATTCATGATTTAAAAAGTTGGCGAATTTTGCGTGAAATTTGGAAATTGCGAATTTGGAAATTGCGAATTTGTGAACTCGTGAATTTTTGAACTTCAAACTTTGAAAAATTCACGAATTTCAAGGATTTACGATTTCAAGAATTCATGACTTTTGAATGAAATTTAGAAATTGTGTTTTTGTGAATTGTTGAACTTCATGAATTCACGATTTCAAAAGTTGGCGATTTTTGGGTGAAAGGTGGAAATCGTGAATTTGTAAAATTGTGAATGATTGAACTTCAAGATTACACGCTGTCAAGAATTCACAAATGCAATATTTCACAATTTTGAAGTGCAAAAATTCACCATTTCACAAATTCCAAATTTCACGTGATTTCTTGAAATTGTGAATTCTTGAAATCTTGAGTTCAAGAATTCTGGAAGTTCAATAATTCACAAGTTTACGATTTCCAAATTTGACCCAAAAATATTGAAATCGTGAAATTTTGAAGTTCAAAAATTCACGATTTCTAAACTTCACGTAAAAATCGTGATTTCTTGAAATTGTGAATTATTGAAATCTTGAATTCATGAATTCTTCAAGTTAATCATTCACAAATTCACGATTTCCAAATTTGACCCAAAAATATTGAAATTTAGAAATCGTGAATTCTTGAAATCGTGAAATTTTACAGTTCAAGAATTCACGATTTCCAAGCTTCACGCAAAAATCGTGAATTCTTGAAACTTGAATTGATGAATTCTTGAAGTTCAAACATTCACAAGTTCATGGTTTTAAAATGTCACATAGAAGTTGCGAAATTTAGAAATCGTGAATTTTTGAAATTCGTGAATTCAAGGTTTCAAAAATTCACGATTTTACATATTCACGATTTCCAAATTTCACGCAAAATCGAGATTTCTTGAAATCGTGAATTCTTGAAATCTTGAATTCATGAATTCTTGAAGTTCAGTATTTCACAAATTCACGATTTCCAAATTTCACGCAAAAAATGTCAACATTCAATATTTCATGATTACACAAATTTCACGATTTCAAAATTTCACACAAAAATCTAGAATTCTTGAATTCTTGAAGTTCAATAATTCACAAATTCACAATTTCCAAATTTCACGCAAAAATTTTGAAATACTGTATTCGTGAATTCTTGAAGTTCAAAAATTCACGATTTCAGGAATTTACAATTTCCAAATTTCACGCAAAAATTGTGAATTCCTGAAATCGTGAATGCATGAATTCATGAAGTTCAATAATTTACAAATTCACGATTTCTAAATTTCACTCAAAATCCATAAAATTCTTAAAATCGTAAATCCTTGAAATTCAATAGTTCACATTTTTTCCAAGTTTCACGCAAAAGTAGTGAATTCTTGATTTCATGAATTCGTAAATTCTTGAATTCCTGAAGTTCAATAATTCGCGATTTCATGATTCAATATTTCAATTTTGCAATAATTCAATATTTCAATAATTCACAATTTCAAGAATTCTTGATTTCCATTATTTAAGGTTTTAATGATTCAGTGTTTCACAAATTCTTCTTTCACAAAGATTTTAATTATTCAATATTACACAACTTCATTATTCACGATTTCATGTCGAAATTCAATATTTCAATTATTCAGTAATTCAATATTTCATTAATTCACAATTTCAAAAATTCTTGATTTCAGTTATTCAAGATTTCAATAATTCATAATTTCACAAGTTCAAAATTTCAATTATTCAACAGTTTACAACTTCGTGAATTCACGATTTCCATATTTCATGTCGAAAATTCAATATTTTAATTATCCATTAATTTAATATTTCAGTAATTCACAAGTTCAAAAATATTCTCGATTTCAAGTTTTGAAGATTTCAATATTTCAGAATTTCGCTAATTCAAGAATTCATTTATTCAATATTTCACAACTTCATGAATTTACGATTTCCGTATTTCTTGTCAAGGAATTCAAGAACTCAATTATTTACGATTTCATGATTTCAGAAATACCACTTCAGGAATTCTCGATTTCATTTAAATACTTCATGATTTCTTCTTTTCGAATTCATACTCAGAAAAAGTGAATTCTTGAAACTGAAATGTCACCACCGGTCTTTCGTAGTAAAGAGTAATTCTAACAAACCATAGAAAAAAATATAATTTGTTAAAAATTTCACCAAGTGTATAGCTCCATGCGGCGAATTATATGGAAGAACTTGTTTTAATTTGAATTAAATCATTGAATTAATATTTTCTACGAAGTTTTGTAGCAACATGTAAAAACAGATGAACTTTTTGCTAGTTGCCTTTCAATCCAGTATAAAGTATATATTTACAAAACATGGTTAAGCGGCGTTTCGAGAAGGCAACAAATAGTTATTCTGACTTGTGCATGAGGATGAGGAATAATTAAATATGCGATATATATATTATTTTCTTTAGTTAGTTTAAACGCAAATCCATTAAGTCTTAACAGAAATATTGTAAATGTGCATCAAAACTGAAACAAATATGTGGAAGCGGACATGGACGCCAGGAGGAGTAAGATAGCTACTAATACACTTCTTGTAGCCAAACCAAAAACAAAGTGCTTTAAGAATTAATGAGCAATCGGTCGGTTATATAGCGTCAACGATCCGCAGAAGTGATGAATCACAGCCTACTGTACATTACAAATAAAATTTTAAATGGTCACAGCGTATATTATGTTACTTTAACGGACACTGTTACGGCTACGGTGAATATATAAGTTTTAAACTTTAAATTTTCAAATGCTATTGAACAGTAAATAAAATCTACTTTCAGATAAACATGTGGCCTCGTTCGGAGATGGACCAGGGCGTTATAAGCAACTTTTGCTGGACACCGGCCTCCTCAAAGGGTACGATGCATATGATGGTGCTCCATTCAGCGAGGAAACCAGCGAGGGGCGTGTGAAGTATCTTGACTTGACACTCCCACAATACGGATTGCCCTTATATGATTGGATAATGAGCTTAGAAGTAGCTGAGCATATACCACAAGAATTTGAGAGCATTTATTTGGACAATATAGTACGTCATGCAAAAGAAGGTGTAATTCTCAGTTGGGCAAAACCAGGTAAATGACGCGTATTTTGATAAATGGCTCGTCTTTGTACGTGAGCGGAAAGGCCTATGCTCTTCTTTTCCTAGGTCAGATAGGCAGATATAACTTTAAGATGATCTCTGAATGAATAGGGTTTAGCTTAAGGGAGTGGTAGAAGGTACGATTTTTATTACATTACATACTTAATGAAATATGTAAAAATGCAATAATAAACATATGCAGCCAAGAAAAATAAAAGCAAACTCGGTTTGATTTAGTCTGTCCACGAGAGGTAATAACGATCGAGTTCGCTTTTATTTCACTTGGTTACGTTTTGGTCTTCTTACATATCTTATGTCGAAACATTCTTTTCACACATTTTATTACCAAGAAGACTGTCAGCGAGGTCTCATTGTGGTAGCTTACGTTAATATTTGATAGAGTCCTTTCCATGTTTCTTCATAATAGATTCCACTTCACCTGGTACTAAAGGGCATGAATGTTGTTACATAATTTATCATATCTCAGTATATCTTGTGATTACATTAATCTTAACCATACCATCTGTTACTCTTTTGCTTCTTTGCATTCCGAGTTTCTATGTTTCTTAAGTGAGAACAAACAAACTATCTCCCTGTACTTAAGACTATTGAGTTGTTATATCATTACCCTTTTGAACATATTGTCACTCAGAGTTCTTTTCAAACTGCTACAAATGTCAGGAGGGACGACGGGTGATGGAAATGTTGTTTCTTCTACTGAACAAGTTGAATAAAACGAACCATTCTTTTACCTGCCGAGATTAAATCCTTCCGAATTGATCTCTTAAAACAGCTTTTAAACACCATTTGGATACTATCAAATGTATTATAGTACTTGGACTGAAGCGTTGTAATGTGAAATCATGAAGTTTTTTTACTGTTACTGTAAGGCAGAGTTTTGCCAAGCTGAGCTCAGTAAATGAAATAATATACCCAATTTTCTGAACGGACAACTTTATTATTAATAAAGCAATTTTATGATAGTTAGGAAGCAATGTTTACCTGTTTATTTCAAAAGACCTACATGAAACAGACATTACACGGTATCATTAACAGATGTACCCAGTTGTAAACCTTTGGTGTTTCTTTTCTAAGTTTCTCGTTTTTTTTTTTCTAATATCAAATCACTTTTTATTCAACATTTTGTTTATTTATTGTTGCTAAATTATACATTGGACATTTCTTTATCTTCATGATAACTTTCTTAACTGGTTTCGGAGACATTGTTCAGTTTTGTTTTATATCAGCTTTACAAAATATGTGAACATTTCAGTAAATTGACTTTCTTACATATTTTCATGCAATCTAATATTATGCTTATATCATTTTCTGAATTGAGAATTTATGTTCTACTTTGGAATGGTAAAGTTTAGTAATTGTGAAGCTAAATCAAATATTTACTAAAGTCTGTCCCACCAAACTTATGGATCTATAATAATTCCTTTATATAAACTATATAAAAATGTTTCAAATGGCATTGTTAATACTAAAATATCTCTAGGCACCACTTACAGTTAATTTTTGTTTGTTTTATTTTTGTTATTTTTTTTAAAATGTAAAATAATAAAAAACAACAACAAAGAAATCAAGATTTTATATAATTTCCAAAGGCTTGCGTTAGAAAGTAACGTGACGTCCGTTCCATAATAGTGTCGTCCAAACCAACGTTACTGGATTTTAGGTCACAGTTGTCGACGTCTGATTAATTTATTGTTGAATTATTAACTTTTATCAAAACTTGTAGGATTTACTCGCATAGAAAGCCAAGAATCAACAGTTTACTTTATAAATTAGGAGTGTCTGAAAAAAGTGAGCATTGACATATGAAACACTGAAGTCAAGTCAAGAGAGGTTCGTTGTCTCAGCCATAGATAAAAGAGGTGGGACGCAGCCCTTTTAACTGATTTATATTATGTTGTAAAGTATCCTATTAAAGGGTTGGATGATAACACTTTCATTTTTAGCATAAATATAAATGTTTGTGTAGTAACTGGTCCTTTCTGTTACCTATGTACTCACTGTTCTAAGAGACCGTCCGATTTAGGTACAACATATCAACTTCAATGCAATTAATGTTTTAAAATGTAAGATCTCGATATATTTACGTAAACAGATTGATAGTTGTCATTGTTCTTTATAATAACAAAACATATACTTTATCTTCATTCAATCTTCGCTGCTTTATGTCTTCTGCTCGAAACCAAAAGCAGAGTGTGGCGGTATTTTAAAGCATTGTTTGCGCTTTTTATAGGCATGGTAAATCAAAAGACGAAATTGGGATATGACATTTGGAAGCGGTAGTTGTTATTCAGCTTAGAGAAGTAGCATGTTAAAGTGCGTCGGTAACTTTAACTATAACTCGTGATTTCCCTGCCAAAAACTACATTTACAGTAACAAAACATTTACTTCTGGTTCTTTTATAAAGAATAGGTATGATGGATGCAGTAAATAGCTTTATTTTATGCTTACTGATGAAATACTGAAAAATATCAGTGAGATATTTCTCTATATCTCTCACAGTGCCGAACTTCTTTTTTTTTCAGATAGAATTATCTCCCTTGAAATATATGAAAAAAATCTTTAATTAACTCCCCTTGTTGCCTTTATAATTGCTGGTATTCTATTATAATCCTAACATTCAAGCCATACAGGAGACATGTACAACAAGACAATCCTATATAGGACGATCTAGTTATAGTAAAATTTGCAAAAGAAATAATAATGCGCTAGAAATGTTACCTTCAAAGTTAGTTGCTTGGGCCTTGCCGTTATGTAGCTATATAGATCGTCTTTCCTCCACTTTTCATCGGTTCCTCACTATCGTATAGTAGATTTTACTGGCGACAGCACATTTAGTTGGTTGTTGTCTTAGTTTATTATCACAAGACATCAACTCAACCTTACGTAATATGCCAGCATTTTCGTCGAAATTCTTCCCCATCCAGCCAGTTGTGTTCCTAATTCCATCATATTGTGAGGCTATTCGTTATGCTATACAGCTCCTAGACCAATATTTCCATTAAATCCATGATAATATTTAATTCTGCAGCTTGATTTTCCAAGGACTTTCGGACATTCCCCAGTTGTTTACGTTTTTCGGTTTTTTTTTTTTTTAATCTGACCTTCAGCGTTTGTAAACAAAGCAAGCTTCCGGTTATTTAACGAACTGACGGCATTGACCGAAAAGTTTTAAATATGTTTACGTAACTACTGTCTGTTGGCCGCGGACTGTGCATTTTTTTAACAAAATATTTTAAATGCAGTTTTTGTTTTCAAAAACAAAATGGCGTCGTGTTGATTTTACGGACCTAATCACCAATATTCGATATCAATGTGCCTGAGTGTCCATGGTAATTTAGCGGATGCATCATATGTAACACGGTAGCCTAAACAAATTCTATTATCATCATAAAGTATTGGTCTTATTCGAACATGTAAGCATGTAATAAACAGACAATTCGTTGATCTGCACCAATTAGCATAAAATAAAAAGAAAATCTGTTTGTTTGCAGTGTGATATCGAAATATATCTTCACCGATAAGGGAGACAATTCTGATATTTTCACTCAGGCTCCGCCTTATCGGTGAAGATATATTTCGATATCACACTGCAAACAAACAAATATCCTCTATATACTAAAAATCCGCTAACATCGCGTAAAAGTAATCTCTTGCAATTCAAACTTTGTATATACTCTGTCGAATAATTCGTAATTGAAACTTTACTATCCTGTCGTTAACTAGCCTTTGAATAAATGTACATCTACCCATTTCATTACAAATATAAACTCTGGCAAAATTGACGATACTACCACTTGCCACAAAGGATAATGTATTTCAATACTTATCATGTATACAGAATTCCACTTTGGTCAGGTATACGCTAAGATGAAGTCACATGCAAAATGGATTTCTATTGTATATATAATATGGAAGTTTATCAAACTTTGTAACTTATGTTGATCAAAGGCTTTTAACAGTGATGCATTTACTGGTTTTCTTGTTGTTGTATTTTACACTTAGTTTTACTTCACACCGACACAGCATAGATCATAATGGCGACTTTCCTGCTTCAAATGGCAGGAAAGACCATATCTGCCCCAGCGTGCATTATTTACTCACGGACCTAAGTGGATCTAAAGACCTTCCGAAAGTCACCTAACATTAAAGTATTCTACACCCCAAGGGACTTTTCGAAGATAAAACTATTTATACAGAACATTTTGTATTTTTCTTGAACTTTCTATCTGACATTTATTTGTCTAAATGGTTTACGTGAGTACTTGGTAGCATGAATTAATTACCAATGTATATTCTTTGTTGCCCTTTGACAGCCCATGACAATTTCGGATATTCTAATTATTATTCATTTACACTTCACATGTAAGATATACAACTAACGAGTTAATTCATATAACCCACCTTCCTTAAACAAGGCTGTTTGTATAGTTCGATGACAGAAAATCCCTTAACATTTTTTTTTTAAATTAGCAGTATGGATTTGTGAGAAAGGAATCATTTCTTTTTTGTCTCAGATTTATTTCTTGGCAAAAACTTAAAGCAACATATGTGAACGAACCATCCTCACCTTTGACTGAAATTTGACACAGTCGACAGTTAATTTACACTACTCTTTTTAAATTCGAGACTTAGTTAGCTTTAATATTTCCAAATGAATTTTCACTGGGATAGCTTCGCGAAAGAGAGCCCATAGAGCGTGCACTTGATCGCTCTGTTGACGTCATATATTGACTAAAATGACTCATGGCGTTTGAAAAATAATTGCATCATGAATTTTCTTGGATAACGCATTTAAAAATACAGTGGTTAAAACTTTGTAGAATATATAAAGTTTATTCATTTAAAACTTGATTTATTTTTGTTTCGAAACATGAATAATGTGTTTATAACAGTGAAAACTTAATGGCAGGTTTCTTTCTTGCAAAGTAAGTTATTTTTATTCTGGCATTTGTTTCCAAATTTCACTAGTTAATTTCTTTATTGTAGATTATTTTACAAACTGAAACTGTTTTAAGGGTACTAAATTTAAACAAATAAGTGAGAAACGTCCCCGAGGAAATACGCGTGGAGTCTCCCGAAAATCTCCAATAATAGAGAACTTTTTGGCAATGGTGACCGAATTAAAAAAAATATATATCACATTTCCATAAAGAAAATTAAATTCAGTCACACGGGGAAAACAGACGACTGAGGCAAAAGTCCTTGAGATTCTCGAAGTTGACTTTATAATCCCTATAACAAAATCTTATTTGTCTTTTGATTCCGTTTCATCTCTTCAGATCTGTCTAAGATTCTAATCGTTTAAATGCTGAAAACTTGTACTTTCACCAGCCATTTATATTTACACTACTTTCATTCAAAAGGTGTATATTACTCAACATAGGCTGGTAAGTTTAACTTTTGTGGTTGAACTAATTTCAATATAAACTATTTAGTGTGGATTAAGTTTAATGAAAAAGGAAACACGGTAAAAAAACGCATCACAAATATCATGAATTAACGTCTAATACGTCTGGTTGCACTGTAGAAAATATCCTGCATTTGTCTACTACTGGTATAAATATAATATAAATGTTTGCTTTATATTGCAGAAGAAAAAGAATTCTAAAAATTACTGGTAGGCTTCGTTTAGTCATTTACCATCCATCATAGGGTTGTTAAAAGTGTCAAACTTCGAAATATTGAATTTCATACAAATTGTTTACATAAAACTCGTTGACATTGAGGTTAATCGAGGTTTAACACCAGATGTGTGTATATTAGTAAGAGAATAGAAAACAAACGCTCGACTATTCGAAAAATTGATTGAAGAATGGGGTCAAAATATTACCATAGATTTTCAGAAAAAAGAAATAATGGATTAAACACAAATGTTCCTGTACTTGTGAATTTTGATAAGTCTTGCACTAAATGGCAATGTGTGACCATGATGGCAAATATGTTATGTTATATGTTGGACTTGTATGAAAAATTCAACCAATTTCTAAGTCCAAAAAGGGCCATAATTCAGTCAAAAAAAGTTGACAGAGTTATGTACTCTCGCCTACATATGGAAATCATGTTGATAAATTAGTGTTAAAAGTTTCAAAGCCACAGTTCAAATAGTTTTGACAAAACGCGGACTTGTAAGAAAACCTGAACAAATTTCAAAGTTCAAAAAGGGCCATAATTCAGCCAAAATAGTTGTCAGAGTTATGTACTCTTGCCTACAGATGGAAATCATGATGATAAACAAGTGTTTAATGTTTAAAAGCCATATGTCAAATAATTTTGACAAAAACATGGACATGTACGAACACAGAACCAATTTCCAAATCCAAAAAGGGCCATAATTCAGCCAAAATTGATGACAGAGTTATGTACTCTTGTTTACTGATAGAGACTATTATAATGAACAAGTTATAAAAGTTTCAAAGCCATATGTCAAACACTTTACACAAAATATGAACTGGTACAAAAAATTTAACCAAGATTTCTAAGTCAAAAGGGGCCATAATTCAGCCAAAATCCTTGATGGAGTTATGTACTCTTGCCTATAACTGAACATGGTAATGGTTAACAAGTGTTGAAAGTTTCAAAGCTTTATCTCAAAAGACTTTGTCAAAATATGAACTGGTACGAAAAAATTAACCAAAATTTCTAAGTCAAAAGGGGCCATAATTCAGTCAAAATGTTTGACAGAGTAATGTACTATTGCCTACAACTGGACATGGTGATGGTAAATAAGTGTTGAACGCTTCAAAGCTTTATCTCAAAAGACTTTGTCAAAATGTGGACTGGTACGAAAAACCTAACCAAGATTTCTAAGTCGAAAAGGGGCCATAATTCAGCCAAAATCCTAGTGGAGTTACATACTTTTGCCTATAACTGGACATGGTGATGGTAAACAAGTGTTGAAAGTTTCAAAGCTTTATCTCAAAAGACTTTGTCAAAACATGAACTGGTACGAAAAAAATTAACCAAGATTTCTAAGTCAAAAGGGGCCATAATTCAGTCAAAATGCTTGACAGAGTTATGTACTCTTGCTTACAACTGGACATGGTGATGGTAAACAAGTGTTGAAAGCTTCAAAGCTTTATCTCAAAAGACTTTGTACAAAAGTTGACTGTTACGAAAAACTTAACCAGGGTGTGACGCCGACGCTGACGCCGTGGTGAGTAGGATAGCTCTACTTATTCTTCGAATAGTCGAGCTAAAAATCATAAGCAGAAACGCATTCAAAATGTTACCGCAGATCGTCAAGGTACTTGAAAACATATTTGCAAGAGATTCACAAAAAGTTACAGTAGTTACTTATAAATGCTTCTTGAACTGCTTACTTGTGCAGTGGATGCAAGTGTATAAAGGAATGATTAAAATATGTCATTTAATTGATTCAATGTTAAATAAATTTGCCATACATTGTTTAATTTAAAAAAATATTGCCTTTAAATATCACCTAAGTTTCAGAATGAAGACTTAGATTACTTTGAGGACTTTTTTCCGTAATGCATAAATAACTTTAGATAATAAATCATCAATGAAACGTAGTTTAAGGGTCTGCCGTTATTTCTAGTAATATAACTGTTTATAGATGTACGACTGAGTCCATGATGTTTATTTTAATCTAAGTAGTAGAACATCACAGATCGCTTGAAAAAATACAACTAAGTGTGTATGTTAGTAACTGCACCATGAACTGATTTATTAACGCATAAATGTTTGAACATGAATTTTCCAGCTCCATGCCGACAAAAACAAAACTAGCCTGAAATATTGCATAAATGTTTTGAGTTCTTGAAGGAATTTTGGTGTAGTCATTGAATGTTTTATGCATCTGTAAATCAGAAAAACACACCATTTTCATACTACATATTTAATGATATTAAATACACAATTCCGCAATTTTGATGCCGTGGAAGTTGGGACATTTGTAAGAAAATATAACCTGAAGTATACTCAACTGAGACCCCAGCGGACTATGTCAATGTCTTTGCTTCAATGTATAAAATGAAAATGCCATTAACAATGTATCATATCTTTGCATGGAGCTAATCCGTTTATAGGTGTGAATAAGTTGCCAAAAAATTGCAACATTTGGTTTCGTTATATGTTGAATCCGTTTGAGCAATCTAAGATTTAGACATATCAATTGCTAAAATGTTAAGATAAAATATCTCTCATGGATGTTGATATTATTTGCAAGGACACAATGTCTTCATGTCGAAAATGTTTTCATGATTAGCTGTCTGGTGTAATAGACTGTAATGCTAAAACTTTCTATAACTGGAACTAGAAAGAAATCCTATTAGAAATCTCCATTTTACCACATTTGCAACAGCTCCCTATAAAAACTAAGTACTGCGTTCATTTAAAACTATGCAGTCCTGTTTTGTTTTATTTTACGTTGTATACCTGAAAGTTTTAGATGAGAACAAATTAAACAATACAGTCTAAATGTCTTAGAAAAAACATTCATACTATTTATGACTTAACGGCGTGTGTAGTGTTGCATTTTCCATTTCTGCTCGTGAACAGACTCAATGAAACCGAGTCTGCACTTTTTGCCGTGTGGATCTACTTTTCAGATTTTTTTTTTACAATTGTCTTAACTGTTTATTTTGACAACTATTAGGATTCTATAAACAAGTTTGTTCATTTCTTGTTATTCTGTTTTCTTTGTGTTGCTATATCAGGAAGCATTTCATTTGCTAAAATGATTAATTGCAGGGCAAGGAGGATTTTCACATGTAAATACAAGACCATTTGAATACGTTAAAGCTGCTTTTGAAAAACTTGGATTTGAGCACGATGCTGAGAATTCTGATAAACTAAAGAAAGGAGCTTCTTTGGACTGGCTTAAGTGGAATACCAACGTTTACAGAAGAAAAGACATGAGTCATATTGAGCGTATCAAAACCTTATTAACTTGAATAAAATTATAATGATTCGCAGTAGTATTAACTGTCTGTAATGTTGTTCAAGGATTCCCTCCTTTCAGAAAATAAATTATTTCTTACAACAATAAATCAGTTTACTAAGAAAGAATTGCAGATTGAAAAAATAGGACATTCGTTTTGCTAGACAGATTTGAAAAAAAAAGAACCTTGCACAAAATTTTACATTCGGTGTCAATGGGGAAAATATTAAGTTTAATTATTGCGTCACAAACAAATAGTACACTTAAATGAAACTTTTCAGAGAAATAAAAATATGCTCTATAAAATGGTGAAATAAAATGTGTTGGATGTTTTCGTTAATTATTAAAGAAAATCGCATATTTAAGACAATTTCTTTAAACATTATTTGGAAATACTTAAATGATGTCAATCTTTTTATGTCATATTTTATCTTGTAATGACATAGTGTTGCCGTATCAATAAATATATTCCCGGTTAGCAGTTTATTCTTGAAGTGGTTTTGGTTTTACATACCGAAACCAGACATTTTTTTACATTATCCGTAACAGCCGGGTCTATCAAATGTGCAAGACTACCTTTAGTTAACCTTTTTTTTTTGTCCAACAGGATCATCCATTTCAAAATTTTCATTGATTGTATTATCAATGAACATCTCTTTTAAGATTCATACGTTTCGACTGTGAAAGTGACCTGATTAAATTTTATTCTTGGCGTACTCGTCTGTGAAATTCTACACTTCGAACTAGCCAGGAAGTAAGACGTTATCTCGCAAGGAAATTGTGGGACAAACATTTCCAAACGAGCACCATTCTATGCAGAATAATGTGGTCTTGGGAAGATGTAAAGTGATCATACCAGAAGCTCGACAGACTATGTACAGTCGGACAGAAGACGGACGGTTAGTGATCACAAAAGCTCACCCTGAGCACTTTGTGCTCAGGTGAGCTTAACAAACTTGCCTGAGTCGAGAATCATAATTGACTGACCGGGTTATAAAAATTCCAAGCTTTTTCACCAATTCATCTCTGATGAATTTATGTTTAAAGGTGTTAAATATAAGTCGTCTTTATGATTAAGACAGTTTTCTAAAGTATCGCGTTACAACGCCTTTTCAATTCTGAATGAAATAAGTAAGCACAGCTTATGAGTTTCACTAACAAAGAATCAGTCAGTTAATAAATTTTAAAGCCGCCTTAAGAATTGTGGCAATAATTGTCTGATATCTAAAAATGTTCATGTTGTTTTATGATCTTGAACTCAATTTTGTATTTATTATAGACAATTATAGTTTCTTTGATAGAGATGAGGAGCTTCTAGTCTTCTTCTTAATATCTCTTTGCCATTGTCCATAAACGTCTATTTAAACATGTGTCTGTTATAAAAGTTCCACATTCTAATTTTGTTTCTGCCTTTTTTCCTGAAGTGAATTTTGAACATCAGAGTATTCTTCAAGGTTCTATGTTAATGTCAATCCCTTGCCTGGTTGGTCTTTTACACCCTTTAAGAATTAAAACATATTTTTATGTTTTAAAGTCTTATGTAAACATATTATAATAAAGTATTTGATTATCCAAAGAAAAGCTGCATTTTAGGTCAGTGTGTGAGAAAACATAACCAATTGAAACGCTTTCATTCTTTTAAACCACAAAGCCAGGAAAAATTTGTTTCACAGTATATGTATATACAAGTTTTTTTTTTTCGTAGAATAACTTTAAAATATAACTTTTATTAATCCAGAGAGAGAGAGAGAGAGAGAGAGAGAGAGAGAGAGAGGGAGAGAAAGAGAGATAGCACTATTTCCATTATTTGTACTCATTTTTAGCTGTGTGGACGGAAGTACGTAAGATGTCTGGTGTATTTGCCAGAGGAAACACCTCAAATAGGCAGAACAGGGACTAGACCCCGATCCTACTTGCAGCAAGGCAAATGTTGTACATATATAAACAGAGTCTAATGTTCAACAGTGATATTTTACCCGCAAACATTGTCAGCAAGTTTTGTCAAGATCAGATGAAAACTGTTTTACTTAAGGAGCGGACAAGGCTAAATTCGCAGATTTCGAGTAATTCAAGGGTCATATTCTAAGAGTGTCTGGGGCAATTTGCCTGGTTATCGAACTTGACTGAGATATTATGCCGACAAACGTTATTTGCAAGTTTGTGGAAGATCAGATGAAAAGTGTTGGACATAGGGAGCAGGCATAGCTAAATTCGCTATTATACAAGTAATTCAAGGGCCATAGTCCACGAGTGCCTTAGTGGGGGGGGGGGGGGAGAGGGGGGGGGCGATTTTGCTTGTTTTCGAACTTGGTCGAGATATTATGTCCACAAACATTGTCATTAACTTTGGTGAAGATCGAATGAAAACTGTTTAACTTAGAGGGAGGACAATGCTATATTTGCAGATTTTCAAATAATTCAAGGGCTGTGGAGGATTTTATCCCACACTGGAAATTTCTTGTTAATTTATAAACAGAGAGAACTAAATTCTGCAGTTTCAACCTTTTAATATATTTCATTCGAAGTATCACATAATCCAAACTCCAAAGTATTTTAATGTATCACAAATTATCTCCAATTATATAAAAATTCTCTAGTGTATCTTAAGCTTATCCAAGAAGTCTTCTTTTCAATTATGATTAAACAGTTTACATACCCTAAGTATAACAAAGAACATGAGTTTACATAATATATGGAGCAAACATAAAGAATCAAATGTTATATAATTGATTAATATTCATGAAATGCACATGCTCAGGAGTATTCAATATTTAAAGAACAAAGAATATTTTGGCGGGAATCTAACATTACATAAGTCTGCAGAAATGCAGATGAATTAAACATGATACACAATATGTGTGGAGCAAATCCTTAGAATCATACATGGTACACATAATTTGGAGTAACTCTTACTTAGAGTATAATAGTAATTAGTCCTTCAATATATATAAATTCCAATAATGGTCGTGATCTTCACGATAAGGGCCATAACTCAAGAGAGCCTGGGGGATTTTGCTGGTTATCTAATTTGGCTGATATATTATGTCCATAAACATTATCACTAAATTTGGTGAAGATCAAATGATAACTGTTTGACTTAGAGGTCGGACAAGGCTAAAATTTCAGATTTTGAGTTATTCAAGAGCCATAACTCAAGAGTGCCTAAAGCGATTGTGCTGTTTATCAAACTTGGCTGAGATATTATACCCACAAACATTGTCATCAAGTTTGAAGAAGATCAGATGAAAACTGCTTGACTTAGAGGGCGGACAAAGCTAAATTTGCAACTTTTGAGTAATTCAAGGGCCATAGCTCTAGAGCGCTTTGACCGATTTCGCTGATTATCACTGCGAAAAAAGAGTTGATATACGGGAGTGTACGGGATCCCGTATATTACCCGTATACGGGAAGAAATACGGGAAAACTAAAATACGGGCATGTACGGGGCTTGTATATTTAAAAGTCCGTATACTAATAAAATACGGATTTCCGTATACTATGAAATACGGAATTCTTAGTATACGATACCCCGTATATTATTGAAATACGGGAAATTCTAAAAAGGGTTATTCTGATAGTATACAACACCGTATATTCCCGTATATGTCTGGTGTACAGGAATACATAAATCCGTATATTACGAAAATACGGGACGTATATTTCCCGTATATGTTTCATATACAACCCCGTATATTTCCCGTATATTCTGGATATACGGAATATGTATAGTTTGTATATTTCGAAAATACAGGGATTAAATTTCCCGTATATTCTTCGTATACAACTCCGTATATTTCCCGTATATGCCGGAAATACGGGATTTAAATAATTTGTATATTTCGAAAATACGGGACGTAAATGTCCGTATATGCTTGGTATACAACTCCGTATATTTCCCGTGTATGCCGGAAATACGGGATTTAAATAATTTATATATTTCAAAAATACGGGATGCAATCAATATGTGTAGTGAAAATTATATTCTCCGGCCATTTCAAAGGTCAAACGTTTTGCATGTTTTCGAACTTGTACGTGTATGTAGAATGAATGCCAATATTGAAAGAAAGAAATGTTTAATACTAATATGACATGAACTGAAAAAAAAAGCATTCACGGACCAAAACAGGTATAAAATCAAACATGAATGAATCCATCATTTCATCTAGCACGTTCCGATTTATTTTAACATTTACTCTAAATAGCCGATTGAGAAAAGAAAAAAAATCAATTCATCCCCATTTATTTGTAGTGATAAATACATCCGTGGATCATCGCCATTGTAAAAAGAAAATGCAAGTATAAATTAACTCTTTTTCTGCACATTTCCAACGCTTGTGCATACAATGCAAATATTTATAGAAAAAAAGAGGAACTAATCCATTTATATTGTGTACTGAAAATGTATATAAGACATGTATTGATACTTTACTTATGAAATAAAATATTTTTATAGATGCAAAATAATCGATAAAATTTGTGTCTGCGCCCAAAAGATTCGAAAAAAACGCCTTTCGTTCGATTTAATACAGTATCGTCTGCTACCGACCGAGTAGGTCGGGTTTTCCTGTTTTATTTGTTGGGATTAACGTTGCGCTGACACACTTATATGTCCTTTAACAACTTTCCAGTTTTCTTGGTGGAGGAATACCCCAGGTGCCCTAACGTGCATTATTTCATCACGAGCGAGCAATTGCTTAATGTCTTCCTCACATGGAGAATTCAACATTTCTGAGTGAGGCTTGAACCCGCATCGGTGAGGGGCAACTGGTTTGTAGTCATCGATCTAAACCACTCGGCCACGGGGGACCACTCCGAGTAGGTCGAACCAACATGTAGATAACATAGCATTTTGGTAATAAAGAAAGCACACAATTAACCGAAGCCACTCAGTTTAATATAATTCAAAGAGCTATAAAATATGTATTTTATACCTTTTTGTTCAATGTTCACTTTCAGCTGTTACTTAATTATAAATTATTCGCGAAAAATATTTTCGTATCCCTTTGACATTTGTTTCAAAGTAATTGCAGATGTTCTATGTATAGTACGGTGGCATAGCGAGGACATAGGAAATATTTTATTTTTTTTTTGTGCGCACGTGTTAGCTACCACGGCGTATGTGGTAATTCACACGTGCGGGGTGATAACTATCACGTGCGCAAGTGACAGCTATCACGTTCGCACGTTTATACTACCATGTGCGCATGGGGATAACTAACACGTGCGCACGTAAGCGTGAAAGATCTGAAATTTTTTCCCTAAATGGATGCCCTTTATAAGGAAGTTTTATTTATAGTTAAGCTGTAATTTACGAAGTAAGTGTTTCTTGTTTTGAAAAAGGCTGAATCTCGATTAGTTTCGTTGGTAATTTTTCACGTTCGCACGTGTCAGCTAACAACTGCGAACGTGATAGCTATCACTTGCGAAGGTGTTAGCTAAGATAGTTATTACATGAGCACGTGTTAGTCAACACATTCGCACGTAGTATCTAACAAACGCACCGTGATATTTATGGTCCATTTATGGTGATATTTATGGTCCATTTATTAAAAGTTATCATATTCACCCGTTGTAAAAAAAAGTCGATTGTTTAAAATATTCTAGACAAAAAGACACATTACCTGTCACAAGCGTACTAGAAAATAAATACTTTAAGAGAAAATAATTAAAATTCAAAAAGATAAAACGGGTTTAGCGATAACATCACATTACTTTACTTTAAAAAAAATCTTCTTCTTGTCGTTGCATCTACACTTTCAGACCAGTAGCCTCGATGAAATTTGTGGTCTGCCTAAGATCCTAAATGCCTCCATACATTTTTCTGGTTTGGATTGAGGTATCTATTGGCCAAGTCGCAGCTCGCTCCTGGTCGTGCCTTTTACATCTCTGAAGTAATGCTCCGCAGTCTGATCTTCTTTCACCACATGGACAAGTTGGCGATGTGTCAGTCTGTATTTCTTGTACAGTGAGCATTGAGTTTGTTGTGCCCTGAACGGAGCCTGACCATCATCACTTGTTCAGACCGATCAAGGAGATGAAAAGCATCTTCCTCCATCCTTGGTCTCGTTAGTTCCTTGATGATGGTGACTTTCTCCTTGTAATCACAGGTATTGTTGGTTGTTCTGACTGAGCTCCTAGCTTAGCCGTTTGTCTGCCTCTTCATTGCCTGCAAGTCCACAATGGGAGGAATCCACTGAAGTGTTCTTTGCAGGTTATACTCAGGCTCTGCATTCCCCCGGCTAGCTGCGGAGCTTTATTGTTGATCTTTAAGAAATGATAACCGTGGTAAACGTGGATGGCCGGGGACACTGATTAACTGTAAAAAATACAATTATTGTTTAAAAAATTAACGAAAACGCTCGAAAAATATTGGAAATTAATGAGTCCCTTTCATTAATCAAATGATATAAGAATTTACACTGATTTACCCATTCCACAAAAAATAAACTGTACATATAATTTTGCCGTACAGTTTTACTGCAATTAAATGATAATAATTGTATGCATATTAATTAATCAGATAGATGGGCCCATTACCCTAAGCCTGGTAATCCAGTCTGACAATTTCTAACATTTTTCTCCCTGCAAATTGACAATATCAGAAACTCGATGAATGCAATTAACACAAATTAGCGAAAATTAAGTGGGATCTTTAATGCATGGATATAGGTATGATTTCTTCCGTCCAATCAGTGGGAGAACACGCTTCGCGTTTTCATGCCCCGAGGCGATAACATCTGGCTCAAGTGACCGCACGCGATAATCTGTATATTGCATATTTCAGGGGGAAAAGGGAAAAGTCACGAGTAAGTACTTATTTGATTTAATATGTTTTAATTTTTAATAAACTTATAATAAACTGATTTTTTTTTTGTGGCAAACCAGACCATGAATTATATTTAAATTAATCGGAAACACGGGTTGCTTTTTATTGCTTTAACAAATTCAGAAGCGTCAAAAAGGCCAGTTTAATTTTGTTATCTTAATATAAAAAAAAGAAATTCAGAATAGCCGTTAAATAGTTCATTCATTCACTCATTCATTCATTCATTCATTCGATTGATCATTTTTTTCACAACTCATCATTTAACTATTATTTCATTCATTCTTTATAGAGTCTACAAGGATGTCAGTCACCATAAGTTCATGTTGCAAGTGTTTGAAATAAAAATAAAATATCGTGCGAAAATCATTGGATAAATACCATTGGGGTTAAACGAGATTAAAGTTGCAAGGACAAAAACAACTCCTGATAGAAGTTTTTAAAATTTTGTACGAGGCTAGCTCCTTTAAGAATGAATAAGGCGGCACGCACATTCATTCATTCGATCAAAAACTGGAATCTCGGAAAAAACATTATTGAAGTTAATATTTACAATCTTTAAAATTTAGAAAATGGGTACCGGTAATCTGACAAAATAACGCTTTTTTCTAGATGGCACTTTTGAAAAAAAATTACAACATCTCTTGCCTGTCTAGAGTAAAATGTTTTTTTGCGAAAATATCAGTGTCAGTATGAAGAAATTAATACAATTACAGATGGGTTTATCTCTACAGATTTGAAGTCTATGTAAACGGTTGTGATGCATTTTTATTTTTTCAAGTATTATATCAAAAAAAAGGTTGGTACTAATAAAAATTCATATTATGTAGAATTTGATTATTAAAATGAAAGTTTTAAGAATTTTATAGTGACCTAAAAATGCTTTCATACTATAGATCTTTTGCATTACCAACTTTTAGTAACATCTTTAAAACGATAAAGGGGAGAGCTTTACCTAAGAACAAATAATCCAATTTTGTCGATTTCCGTACTAAGTGTTGTTTTTTGTAGTAACAAGGGGGGTGGGGTGGGGGTGACACGATAACTACTAGCTTTGTCATTATAATTTTTTATCTTATGCATTTACAGGCGAAAAGGTTTACTTAACGATGTACTTGAATGAAGTTTAAATTAATATTAAAATGAAATGCGGAACAAGTCGAATTTTGTATATAATCTTTTTTTTATTGTCAAATAAAAGTAATATTTAGTAATATGAATATGGTATCTAACATATTTAAAAAAACGTTACATTATTATACATCTAAAACAAACAAAAAGTAATTGGTCAGCTTAGTCTGTTATTTAAATCGATTTTCAACGGACCATTATGACATTTTCACAAACTAAAATTGACGATATTTCCGATTGACTGGTATTCTTTCAGTTCTCTGTTTTACTCCATTTTGCAGCTGTAAAATCTTCAAATATGACCACAAACGTCTTTTTTTCAGCAGGGCGGGAAATGATGTACTTACAGGTTTTCTAAGTAGCGTTTCTATATACAACAAAATACGGCAAAAATTGGTTGTTAAAATTATCTCTCGTTTATATATAATTTGTCAAGTTTAATTAGACGTCATATTGGAGGCAAACGATTTGACGCAAAAACACTGACGTCGAGATTCACCCAAATTTTGCGTTTAAAAAGCCTGTAGTTATTGAAACTGCCGATTGTTTTTTAACAATTTTGAAAAAGCGTACATGATTTCATTTCACTATCGATTTTCCCCAAATAAAAAAAGGATAGAAATGGAGGGGGGTGGGGGTCACCATTAAAGAATTCGATCTATTTACCATTGCGCTTCCCCTACCCCAGTAAAAATAATGATACCTTAAGTATTTTCGTGAAATTTGGGCCAGGATCTTTACTGTTCGATATTCACTCAGTATATGCAACTCTATTAACATGTCCATTACGATAACTTATTACTGTTAAATCTAAGGCTGGGTAATAGTTTGTACTGATTCCTCCGTCTGTCATAAAATTTATGACATGAGTGCAAAAATCATGAAAGCTAAATCCCTGAGAGAAAGAAAAATGACTATACAAAGGCAGAACAAAGAAGTATAAAATATATTTTTATAGCTCTTTGGACAGAAGGAGGAAAGTGATATGTATATTACAATGCAAAAGCATAAAACCATAAAAAGTACCTGTCACTTGTAGAAAGTGGGTTAAGATATTTTTATGACCCAGCTTTAAAAAAACACTGACCAGATATTTCTTATCCCAGGCAATATTGTAATACACAAAAGAAATTTAATGATGACTAAACATTTGACACAATTAAATTATTTTATTTTTAATGTAACTATATGCAATCTTGGGGCAAAAATAAATTTAAGAAATAACGCAATTTTTAAACGAATACTTAAAAAAGGCACTAGCTCCAGATCGTCCGACAAGAACAAAAAAAATATTATATAATTGAGGCCGTGCCATGAGAAAACCAACATAGCGTGGGTTTTCGACCAGCATGGATCGAGGGCCAACCTGCGCATCCGCGCAGTCTGCTCAGGATTTCCCTGCTGTTCGCTAACAGTTTCTTTAATTTCAATAGGCTTTGAAGCGAACAGCATGGATCCTGACCAGGGCTGCACGGATGCGCAGACTGGTCCGATCCGTGCTGGTCGCAAACCCACTATGTTGGTTTTCTCATGGCACGGCATTATAATTTTTTTTAGATATATGGAAATTATTGGTGTATATGCTACGTATACGACAGACTATAATGTCGCGGAAACATGGAATAGATGTTTTTAATATTTTTACGTTAACATTTGTATATTTAACGCCCCATTAAAAAACTAAACCCTCAATTGCGTTATTGGTTTAAAGACAGCGGGAAAACTATTTATGGCCACTGCGGTCAGGGTTCGTTCCCGGCGCGACCATCTTTTTTCTATATATGACATTTTTAAATAGTTTATAGAAACGAAAATTCCTATTTTAAGTTTCATAATGTGACAACTACAGCTTAAAAGGTATCCTTGATGAACTGATAATTCTGCTTCTTAATCGAACCTCCTTTCAATATTTTACTCCGTAGATGTCATTTGTAGAATTTTACGTCAAGTATATCCTGTGCATTTAAGGAATATTGAGTAAGGAATATTAAAGCCGGTTTGCCTAGGGTCTATATATTTCGAAAAAAAAAAACAACTGTGAGAACAATAAATATCTCGCGGGAAGGTCTATCTTTGCATGTCTACCGTTTTTTGTTACTCTAGCCAGGCCTTTCACGTGCACGAATAGACATGCGCTCCTGCAAAACCAATCATTCTGAAAACAAAGTGGTCATTTGTTAGGAATGAAATCGAGTATGTCTGTAAATTCGATCTTCAAACATTCAATCAAACTAGTTTCCATTTCTTTCATTTTACCCCCAGATTAGACACGTATACACTGTTACATTATTATTATCGAATATTCGGCAACTCTAATATGAAATAATGTAAATTATATTGATACTCTGATATTATTATTATATTTTAGTTAGGTTAATCTATGAGATTTGGATAATTTTTAAATCCAGATTTACAGTAAGTTTTCTATTTTCATACTTTAATACAGGATTGCTGAATTAAAAACCGAGATGCATTATATTTATTTGAACATAAAGAGATGAGACGTTTATCATGAATATTTTACTTGTCTAAGAATATTATACTGACCGCGAGATTGGAAATTCTGGAAACTCTTCAGATTGTTTAACCAAATATTAAAACGTTTAGAGGCAAATATATCGTTCAGAACTTGTTCAGTCACAAAGTTTAAAGAGATGTTTGAATAGCCGCCGGTTTCTTTTTGCCACGCCGGTATTTGGCAAATTCAGCCCATATTTATACGCGCTTTACAAAAATGAAAATTGCCTTAAATTGTTACATTAACCCACCTATTTTAAAGTTAGTATGTTTTGATATGATATCATTACTAGTTTTTTGTAAATCAGTACGAGAAAATTACATTTGCCATGGCAAAAGCGGTTTTGCCATGGCAAATCGGTCTTTTGCCATGGCAAGAAAATTCGTGATTTTGCCATGGCAATTTTTTTTTTCATTTT
>NW_026463915.1:0-67690 GCF_021730395.1 Mercenaria mercenaria
CTGTGCTGAACCGAATAAATAGATATTTGTTAGCATAAAAACGACCCGGTTAAAATCTACTTGGACACCGTTTCTGTGACGCAATGTAAACAAGTTGATATGTGTAAACCATTGGGATTTTCATCCCTACGTGTATTTCTGGGAAGGATTGTGATATAAAAATGGAACAGTAAGTTTGAGAAGTAAGTGACACGTTTTGATGATATATTTGTTTGTTTCAAATGGTCTTTTTTATGATATAAATGTACGAAACAGTAGCGAACCGTTAGCAGCCGACGCAAGTATGTAATTTACACAATGACGTCATCCTTTAGGAAGACAACACTGTACTTGAATTGAAAATGAAAAGGCAAGTATATCCTAATAAAGACAAAAAGCGTTGTAAAAAGTGGAATAATTTACATCTGAAGACGGCTACTGTTTATTTTATATAGATCTACTGTGTATAAATATATTCATATCTGAATGTGAACGTGTAGGTTGATTAGCATAATGGATAGCACACTCGCTTGTCACGCCGTCGACCCGAGTTCGAAACCTAAGTGGAATGTTTTATTTTTTTTTATTGTTTCTGTTACAATCTCTATTTTGTTTACTCAGAAGAACTGAAATTAACAAAATTTGGAAATTATTAAAATGTATGCATTACTTTTTCTTTGCAGAATGACGAAATATTACAACTGCATTGTTTGCAACAAAAGAACCAAGCCTAAAGAAAGAAGAATTATAAATTCCTCAGTCAGAAAATACTTACAACATCAGTTACTTATTACCAACATTTCAGAGACTGATATTATCTGTAACAAATGTAAACATCGGTATTACAAGGCAGAGGTTAAATCAGCTTGTAAAAATATAACAGGTCAGGTAAAGGATCCGGACTTTGAGCCGCCATTAAGATTATCAAGACCTACAACAGTTTCCAGTCCACCATCAGTGTCCTTAGGTATACCTGGAGCCCCTAGTACACATTCCAGATGTATTGTATGTAAAAGACCAGGGCCAAAACTCATTGTTGTTTCACAAAATGCTAGATTTTGGGCATTTATTGACAAAAACATATTGATTCGGGCTGGTTCAAGATGTTGCCCAGTTCATGTCAACAGTGATGGGAATATACTGCCAGAATTGTTAGAAAAAATTCCTGTGACAGAGCAGTCAATGTTGAATAGAACCTCAATAACACAGTTGGTGCAACAGATGAGGCAAGTTTGTCAGCAGCACATGGATAGTTTTTTAAGTTTTGATAACATCAGAGATGAAGACTGTAAACATATGACAGGTTTATCTAGTGCTCAGTTTGAGGATTTGTGCCGGCATATTCTGGATAAAGTTAAAAGTACACCATCCAGATCACCCCGTATGTCTGTTGGACTGTTTTTGTTTAAACTGAAATCAGCTTTGTCAAACCGACTGTTAGCAACTATTTTCAGAATAAGCGTTTCCAGTGTAAGAAGAGCTGTTTCAACCGTGCGCAAGGCATTGATGAGGTCGTTTGTACCATTATACCTGGGTCTTGAATCTGTCACACGTGAGCAGATCATCAACAAGCACACACGTCCCCTGGCAAAGTCACTGTTTGGTGTTGATGACAATAGTATGATACTTGTATTACATGGCACGTACATTTATATACAAAAAAGTAATAACTTTTATTTCCAGCGCCAGTCATATAGCATACACAAGTCCAGACCCCTGGTCAAACCAATGGTTGTAGTAACTTCACAGGACACTTTGTGACAATCATGGGTCCTTATATTGCTAAAAACAATGACGCAACGATATTAAATTACATGTTAAAGAAAAATGTGGAAGATATAAAGTCATTCTTGAAAGAAGATGATGTAATTGTTATTGACAGAGGTTTTCGTGACTCGGTGTCCATTCTCGAAGATATGGGCATACGAGCTGCCATGCCAACTTTCATGAAGAAGGGAGAAAAGCAGATGTCAGCGGAAGATGCCAATATGAGCAGATTGGTCACTAAGGTAAAGTGTATGTTGAACTGAGATTCTACCATAGTATTATGCTATGTTAACCGTTGCTGTCTTTATAAAGGACGTTCATTACTCGAATATGGCCTTTAATACAGGTTAAACTGCATATATTTAGAATAAAGCCTAAAAATTAATATGAGCGGTGCCATGAGAAAACCAACATAGTGACTTTGCAACCGGCATCCGCGCAGTCTGGTCAGGATCCATGCTGTTCGTTTTTAAAGCCTGTTGCAAGTAGAAAAACGATTAGCGAACAACATGGATCCTGGTCTGGATCCATGCTGGTCGCAAAGTCACTCTGTTGGTTTTCTCATGGCACATCTCATATTATCATAATTGACAAAAATGTTTTGTATATAAGCATTGTTTTTTTCCAAGGAAATAAGTCAAAATACGGAATGACTTAGTTGTCGACGAGTGTATGTGTACACCTTAACATTCAGTGTAATAATCTCAGGTACTTAAAATTTAATTTTAAAATCTGACTTCTTGACTGGGTCATTTTATACTCGCTACAATTACTCAAAGTCACAAGAATTTCAACTGATGTATGGATTCGCGACCTTGAACTTCATCAAAGTCAAACAGAAAAATTGTCGAGCAATTGGCAAACGCTTTTTGACTGATTAAAATATAAACAAAATGAGACAAAGTCTATAGTAAGCAGTAATATCACTAGACTAACCACTAGACTGATAATAAAAATATTTCTATATTTTTCCCGTTTTTGTCGAATTCAATTCCATAGAGACATAAACCAGTATATTTTAGAGATTTTCACAGAGGAATGATGTTAAAATTATGATATTGGACATATGATATAGACTGGCTCAGATCACTACATTCAATCATAAAAATGTAAAAAGAAAAGATATATCAGTCTAGGAGTTAGTCTATAATATCACAGACCCTCAACAAACACATATATTTATTTTTATCACATGTTTGACGTCGCGGGAGTGTAATAAAGCCATTAAATAAAAATTATAATACACTAGTGTAATAAAGCTTTGACGTTGACGTCATTTACAGTATAGGAGACGTTTGTCAAATTGACTTGTTTATATAGTAAAAGAAAGTAGATTTGTTGATGTTTTGACAGGAAACGATAACATGTGATAAAAAGAATATTACATTTGTGACTTTCCAGATTGAATTTATTAAAGTCGTTGAATAAAATTGATAAAATGCTCGGCAGAGCCTCGCATTTTATCATTTTATTCAACTCGTTTAATAAATTCAGTATGAAAAGGCACCCATGTAATATCCTCTATGAACTTATGGAAATGAAATGTTTTTGACTTTTTTGCAGATAAGATGGGTGGTAGAGTCAGCTAATTCCCGCATTAAAAGGTACAAGTACCTTGACAAGGTACTTCCTACTAGTCAAGTTCCTTTTATTGGAGACTTCGTAAAAATAGTTTGTGCCATCTCAAACAAGTACTTCCCTGCACTAAGTGGATCAACCAGTGAAGATGAAGATGCAACACTAGCAGACCATATGCGAGAATTATCCATGGAGGTAGGTTTATTATTGTATACGTTGCATTACATGGTGAGTTCACTATCAATTTGATACTAAAATGCAACAGCAAATGATGCATGCCAAAATAGTTCCGACTCAGTGATAGGCAAAATGGAAGCTAACACCGTGTTTTTTTCTAGTAGTAGAGTACTCAGGACTCGCAATCAGGGTATCTTGAGTTTGATCCACGGCACGGCAATGTCTTTTCATGATATTTGCTAATGAAACATCCACAGCCATTTTTAGCTTGAAGAATAGGGGAGCTATCCTACTTGCCCCGGCGTCGGCGTGAGCATAACATAAATGTTGTAGTTTGCGTACCACCCCAAATATTTTCAAATGCTTTTATACTTTGCATACTTGTTTACCATCATGACCGCAGTCTGTAAAAAGGAGGGGACAACTCTATCAAGCATTTTGACTGAATTATGGCCCCTTTTCGACTTAGAATAAATATTAATGTTTGCGTACCACCCCAAACATTTTCAAAGTCCATTCAGATATTGCTTTTATATTTCGCATACTTGTTTACCATCATGACCCCAGTCTGTAAAAAGGAGGAGGCCACTCTATCAAGCATTTTGACTGAGTTATGGCCCCTTTTCGAGTTAGAAAAAACGTTAAAGTTTGCTTTCATATTTTGCATATTTTGAATGAATTATGACACCTCGTCGACTTAGAATATGCTTACTGTAAGTTTTACTCATTGCTTATATTATACTATCAAGCACTGAGAAAAGTCGAGCGCGCTGTCCACTGACAGCTCTTGTTCATTCACTACTGAAAATTTTACTGTAGACTGCGGTATGCAAATCGTTTAACATACATTGCATATAAATCATTACTAAGGTGCACTGGCTGCATGTTTTATTCATGGCTGAAATCAAGCTTAAAGTATTTAAAGTCAAACACAATCACAATAAGGACTAAATATCTCAATACAGTCAAACCTGTCTGTAAAGACCACCCATGTTACAACAGCAAAAATATCTTTGTTCACAGGTAGTCTCTGTTAACAGGTTAAATATCACTGACATGATCTGACTGGAGTTCAGAATAGTGGTCTTTGCAGACAGGCTTTGTGATTGTGGTTATTTTTTATGCAGGTGGTCTTTTACACAGGTTTGACTGTAGCATGTTATCATAAAATGATTATTATCAGGGAATATTTATTTTTACATAATAAACTACTGTTTTCCTTTCTATGCCTGAAAGTTGAACTGTAAATTCAAATATAACATATTTTCTGTATTTTTTTAAAAGGTAAATACGCTGAAGGAATTTGTTGAGGACAACCACTTGGACCGAAGAAAAACCCAATGGACTCCAATTGATGAAACTGATTTGGAGAATTTTCCTGTGTTGACTGATGAGCAGTTGAGATCATTAACATGTGGTGTTTACCAGCTGAAGTTAAGTTCTTCATATATCCAAGAATACATTGAAGGTGACTCTGTAATACATGCTCACAAGGAGGATAACAATTTGCTGTCAGTTAGAATTCAAAGTCGACATATATCATCAAAGAAGTATATGCTGTGGATAAGATATAACAGTAATGCTGTAACCGCATGGTATTGTAAATGTCGAGCTGGCGCGAGAGTTGTTGGTGTCTGTTCTCACATTGCTGCTGTTGTATGGTACCTTAGTAGTGCTAGGCATGATCCGAATCGTGTGTCGTTTGGTGTTAAAAACTGGGGTCAGTACCTGACTGATGCAAATGAATTACCAGAATCAATAGACTCTTCTGATATTGGTTCAGTGGCTAGCAGTTTAGTAGAAGAATGAATGAAAATAGTCTTTGCATAATAGCCATGTATACGTATTGATTTGTTTTATCAGTGAAAAAGTATAGGCAGGAGTTTAGGTAATGTCCTATGTACTTTTGATGTAATAATTCGCATCCAAAATACTTCCTATATTTATTTCACCAATAAAATACAGCAATGTATTTATAATTTAAGTTCTAACACCACAAGTTATTTAAAAATATCCTAACCACATGTATGTTGAAGTACTTCATTACGACATAAAAACGATAGACATTGGATGCGCTTGTTTCATATGTTATGCTGTGAAGCACATGCGGCACACATTGTTCCCAAAGAAGCGTATTATATTTTATTTAAGAAATAATTTATAGCAAAACAGTGCTTTATCACTATTTATACACAATGGGCGGTTATACGTCAGACGTAATTATTTCGGACGACGTATAACCGCCAGAGTGTATAAATAGTGATAAAGCACTGTTTTGCTGTAAATTATTTCTATTCTAATATGTTCTTTATTGTAAAATTTATATCAAATATGATGGAACTGTTTCTTAGCTCAAGCATGGCGCCATTAGTAGGAATTTGTTGAAACACGCCAAGACCGGAAACGGTAATACGTCTTGCGGCAGAATTCAGTTCGAGCGAAAATTATTGCGAATTATTCAGAAAAGCGAATAACTAATTCAGTATGTGTATAAATTAATCAAAACATATGTGCAATGTGACTATTCGTTTAAAACATGTTATTAAGTAAAATATTCCATGAAATTTGAAAGCGCAATTTCTTGATGCGTACATGGCGCTAAATATCACGTTGTGACGTCAACATAACATCGTTGTGATGATAAAAGCATTGTTAGCCATATTAGAATGTACAATAATTAATAGGTGATTTTCTTATACCTTTTATAATAAATGTTTCAGGTTGTGTTAGAATAAGTATTAAAATTGCTCTTCAAAATTTAAGAATTCCATTTTGGTTACAACCTGTAAGCTTTGTTGAAGTTATCACTTTACTCTGCTAGTTAAGGTATGTGGGTTCAAATATTTTGTGAGGCAAACAATGTTTCTATTCTACATTGTTTAGATAGAAAATGTTAAGTTTAAAAGTTAAGTCCATGAGAAAAAAGTCCGAACTTCACCAAAGCATAGAAAGAAAGAATTGTTTTACATGAAAATTATACAGTATACATAAAGAACTTATATTATTCTACAAAATCATTGTCAATTTATTCATATCTCTATATTGAATTCCGTTAAGGGACTGCATGAAGATACCACACTTCTCGACAGTTCAACACCTTTAAAAACTCACCATTTTTAAAAAAATGTTACATGTCTCCGTTTTGATGCATTTGCAACAATGTACCTGTACTAAAACTTAACCCTTACCATCCTGGACACGGCAGATCTTGCCTATGTGGCCAGTGAAGATCATGGTCAGCCTGCACGCCCGTGCAGTCTGATCATGATCTGCACTGTTAACTATTCAACCAGTATCTTTTTGGTAGACACCCCTTTTAACAGTTTATGGCACTGTCCAAATTGAAAGATGGACAAGTTCATTATAGAAATTTAGCATGGTAAGGGTTAATTGTTTTTGACAATTGTTTACATTTTTCTTTACAAGTGGCATTCCTTTTTAAAGGGAGCAGTTCATTGAAAATATTTTAAGTATCCAATTATACGGGACAGAATGGAAAAATATATTTAACAGATATGTTGTTTTTTTAAAGATATTGTTTGTTTTCTAAAAAATTCTGTAGTTTTTTGATACACTGCTAAACTTTAAATGCACATCGCAACTAATAAATGCCATTTTAGAAAGTTATCAGGTCATGTAAGAAAGTTGCTGTGTAATGTTAGAAAGTTATTACTTATCATATTACGTTATAATGTTAGAAAGTGTTCAGTCGTTTGCGGAAAACTTTGGTAGTACTTGGTGGTATTAGACTTTGACCTTGACATTATCCATTTCTAGATAAGAACTACAGAAGTTGAGGTGTTGCACAAAATATTCTCACGTACTGTATATGAAAATTGTCGACATGACTATTGCATATTTTTATGAGATTCAGATTTTATGCTTTTTTAGCTCACCTGTCACATAGTGACAAGGTGAGCTTTTGTGATCGTGCGGTGTCCGTCGTCCGTCGTCCGTCCGTGCGTACGTGCGTCCGTGCGTCCGTCTTCTTTTCCTTGTGACCACTCTAGAGGTCACATTTTTTGTGGGATCTTTATGAAAGTTGGTCAGAATGTTCATCCTGATGATATCTAGGTCAGGTCCGAAACTGGGTCACGTCCCTTCAAAAACTAGGTCAGTAGGTCTAAAAATAGAAAAACCTTGTGACCTCTCTAGAGGCCATATATTTCACAAGATCTTCATGAAAATTGGTCAGAATGTTCACCTTGATGATATCTAGGTCAAGTTTGAAACTGAGTCACGTGCTGTCAAAAACTAGGTCAGTAGGTCTAAAAATAGAAAAACCTTGTGACCTCTCTAGAGGTCACATATTTCACAAGATCTTCATGAAAATTGGTCAGAACGTTCACCTTGATGATATCTAGGTCAAGTTCGAAACTGGGTCACGTGCCTTCAAAAACTAGGTCAGTAGGTCAAATAATAGAAAAACCTTGTGACCTCTCTAAAGGCCATACTTTTCATGGAATCTGTATGAAAGTTGGTCTGAATGTTCATCTTGATGATATCTAGGTCAAGTTCGAAACTGGGTCACGTGCGTTTAAAAACTAGGTCAGTAGGTCTAAAAATAGAAAAACCTTGTGACCTCTCTAGAGGCCATATATTTCATGAGATCTTCATGAAAATTGATCTGAATGTTCACCTTGATGATATCTAAATCAAGTTCGAAAGTGGGTCACGTGCCTTCAAAAACTAGGTCAGTAGGTCAAATAATAGAAAAACCTTGTGACCTCTCTAGAGGCCATATTTTTCATGGGATCTATATGAAAGTTGGTCTGAATGCTCATCTTGATGATATCAAGGTCAGGTTCGAAAGTGGTTTACGTGCCTTCAAAAACTAGGTCAGTAGGTCAAATAATAGAAAAACCTAATGACCTCTCTAAAGGCCATATTTTTCATGAGATCTGTATGAAAGTTGGTCTGAATGTTCATCTTGATGATATCTAGGTCAAGTTCGAAACAGGGTCGAGTGCGGTCAAAAACTAGGTCAGTAGGTCTAAAAATAGAAAAACCTTGTGACCTCTCCAGAGGCCATACTTGTGAATGGATCTCCATAAAAATTGGTCAGAATGTTCATCTTGATAATATCTAGGTCAAGTTTGAAAGTAGGCTACGTGCCCTCAAAAAGTAGGTCAGTAGGTCAAATAATAAAAAAACGTTGTGACCTCTCTAGAGGCCATATTTTTCATGGGATCTGTATGAAAGTCGGTCTGAATGTTGATCTTGATGATATATAGGTCAGGTTTTAAACTGGGTCAACTGCGATCAAAAACTAGGTCAGTAGGTCTTGAAATAGAAAAACCTTGTGACCTCTCTAGAGGCCATACCCTTGAATGGATCTTCATGAAAATTGGTCAGAATGTTCACCTTGATGATATCTAGGTCAAGTTTGAAATGGGTCACGTGCCTTAAAAAACTAGGTCAGTAGGTCAGATAATAAAAAAAAACCTTGTGACCTCTCTAGAGGCCATACTTTTCATGGGATCTGTATGAAAGCTGATCTGAATGTTCATCTTGATGATATCTAGGTCAAGTTTGAAATTGGGTCAACTGCGGTCAAAAACTAGGTCAGTAGGTCTAAAATTAGAAAAATCTTTTGACCTCTCTAGAGGCCATATTTTTCAATGGATCTTTATAAAAATTGATCTGAATGTTCATCTTGATGATATCTAGGTCAGTTTAGAAACTGGGTCACGTGCAGTCAAAAACTAGGCCAGTAGGTATAAAAATAGAAAAACCTTGTGACCTCTCTAGAGGCCATATTTTTCATGAGATCTTCATGAAAATTAGTGAGAATGTTCACCTTGATGATATCTAGGTAAAGTTCAAAACAGGGTCATGTACCTTCGAAAACTAGGTCAATAGGTCAAATAATAGAAAAACCTTGTGACCTCTCTAGAGACCATATTTTTCAGTGGATCTTCATGAAAATTGGTCAGCATTTTTATCTTGATAATATCTAGGTCAAGTTCAAAACTGGGTCACATGAGCTCAAAAACTAGGTCACTATGTCAAATAATAGAAAAAACAACGTCATACTCAAAACTGGGTCATGTGGGAAGAGGTGAGCGATTCAGGACCATCATGGTCCTCTTGTTATTAAAATGTTATTTAAATCTCGATAGTTGTCATAGTAACAGACTTTGGTATGGCTCAATGTCTATTGAATATATCTAATTGTATATGTATTGAAATAAATAGTAGATTGCTACAAACTACTGTTAAATGGGATATTCAGATACATGTTTCATATCATTTTAATGCTAGTGACTCTATCTATGTAATATATAAGTGGGTGGGGTAATTCATAAGATCAGCCTTTTCTATTTTGCTCTGAAAAGGTAAATTTTGAAAATAACATTAGGTGTTGTAATGAAATAGACATATTTTTATATTTTGTTGCATGTGAATTGCTGTCTTGCCTAAATTAAAAATAATGGACAACAGAGTCTGTCTTGGTTGTATTTTTTAAATACAGATGACGTTATAATACTATAACAATTTGAGTCATCTTTATGACGTCATGCATGATCCTAACCATAAAACTGTATTTATTATCTGAAATGCAATGCTTTGGAGGGTTCATATCCAAAGTTTTATCTATTTCTGAGGTTGGGCCGTTTTTGACCCTTAGTGAACCAAGCCCTTTCGGCCGGGTTTGCACATAGAAGAGCATTATAAAAGAGTAAGTCAATCCTAATGTATAATTATTTAAGCGCCTTGTCTGAAACTTTATCGACTCAATCTTTTAATCAATGCGGAAGTATAAATCTCTCGACGGCAGATATAAAAAAAAAATAATATCACATGCGCAGAAACATTGAAATAGTGCTGTTGTCATGTGATATGAAATTATGGATCATAGATTCATATCACCTGCGCAGAAATTGAAAACGATTTTGCGCATGAGTTATAAAATTACTAGTGAATATGTTATATTATTCAAGTTAAACTAATGGTAAATTTGCGTTGGACATATATGTGAGGTATAATAATATATATTTGTGAATATGCATACTAGTAATACTTAGTCATCATACCAGAGTATATACAATTTTGCAAAAAGAACTACTTTTTTCTATGATATTGTTATTTATATACATTCTTTCTTTATGATACATTTGAGTTTTTTTTTATAAATGATAAAGGTTGAAAAATAAATTAATAAAGTGCATATCCTTTCTGCTTCGGTAAAGTAACGTAGTAAAACTTATTAGCGTCTGATGACCCTTTCACGCTTCTGTAGAATCAGTATTTATTACTTGAAAATATTTCTAAGATTTCTAGGTCTGCAGATCAAATATGGAAATGCCTTACAACCGGGGCATATAATGACACTTTCAGACAATATAAAAATGACCTTTGAATGATTTGACGAAGTTTAAAAAATCTCCACGAAACCTTACTACGTGACGGTTTGTGTTTTTTTCTGAGTTCAAATTGTTTTCGTAGATGTAAAGCTGTCATGCCGTGCTAAAGCCCAGGTGTTTTTACGATGTTCCGTCAGGGCCAGCGCCAGCTCCCTGTGAACGCAAAGCGCGAAGGTACGACGGTACGATGATGAAGTGCGACAATACGATGGTGATAACACGGAAGTACGATGGCGAAGCGCGACAGTACGATGATAGCTTTTAGGAAAATAATGTAAACACATCACCAAGACAACACATTCTTTCGGGTTTTAACTTTTACCTCTTCATCAGAAATCAAGACAGTCCAACAGTTTATCTTATAAGACTATCTTGTCAAGTTTTCAAATATTCGGCATTGCCCCCTACACCTCATGGGCCTGTTCCAGCAAACATGATAGTAGAAACGGAAACTTCGTTAGTTCTTGAAATTCGTCAATGTAAAAACTTAAATTTAATGCAGACTGGACATTACCAAATGTCGTTTATGTCATAACTTGTAAAAAGTGTAACATGTAAATTAAATATATACCTGCCAAATATGACTACAGGTTTCTAAACATACAGTCGTAAGTTTCAGCAATCCTTCATATGATAGTGGTGTGGCTACGCATTTCAACAGAACTAATCGCAGTATTGGCAATTTCAGTTTATTTTAATCAACTGTGTTTGTTTCTAATGGCATGGGTAGACTCACGGTGTATAGACTCGCTGTACGCCCAACCGGAAGTCGCCAAAAACTAGGAGTTCAAAAATCAAAACACAATTTTTTGCTGTCGCGGATGGCTTGGATTTGTTTCGTTTATTTCGTTTATGTCACATAAAGTAAGTGTATTTTTTAATCTACTTATTGTCTAAGAGCTACTGTTTACGTAGATACCAAACACGCCTGATGAAACTCATTATATACTTAATTTCAAGTCAAATCACGTGTTGATATTTGTTCGATTTTTGTAATGAAACTATCAATTCTTTGAAATACTTGTATCTTTAGGTTTGCAAAGAATTGAAACCTTTGCTACCTCGTAGATAAATATCTTACGTATCGATAAATACTAGCATTTCAGTACTGTACACTATCAGTGTACAACATTCGGATTTGAATGCACTAGCATGTTCAGGCTCCTAGATAGGAAATTTTCCATGCCCGACACCAATTTTACTAGCCCAAACTTAAACACTATAACATATCTATTTATTTTTATTTTTTTTTTTAGTTTTTCAAATTTTTACATTTTGTTTTTAAATTACAACCATCTGTGCATATTTGAAGGAATAAAAAAGTCATATGTTTGCCAAGTTTTCAAACAATTTATTCTCGGCCGTACAGAGAAAGGCATCTATCATTGCAGACTCTGAATACTCCATATTATCATTGTCGGAGTCCCCACCATTAGACACGTCACTCCATTTGTCTGAGCCTTCGCCAAACGAAACCTATCCTAGCTCAAAGCAAAATTCAAGTCGCCCGATTTTTCAGGATCCGAACTGGCTTATTACCGCTATTCAGACTGTTGACAATTACCAAGATATCAAAACGAGTGTCGAATACACACATACACACTCCGATAGCATAATTAAACTCCGCCTACTTCAGGTACTTTTGAGATTTTCGCACTGAATCAAATTATCCGTTACACCAGAGGTGATTGCATTCAGCCAATTAGCACTGTGGTTAGGTCTTTGACAATTTGCGATTGACTGTCAACATGTGCGAGAGCAAAAATAAAAAACAAAAACAAACAAACCAATGAGGTAGCAAGAGCTAAAATTTGGTAGACTACTGCTATTTTCAAACTCTGCATTATAAGAACATCAACTACAGTACAACATCTCTTCAACGGCATTCCCTTTAGCAACATCCTAAAACAACACATTTAAATGACCATGAAATATATAAAACTTTGTATATTGTTTTACCTCCCAACAAAAACAATTTCTCTTCACTCTTGTTGCCTTCAGGAAGCATGTTACACTGTATTATCATTTTGTTACATTATTACAAACTGTAGAAATATTGTGTGTTTTAATCAAAATTTAATTTTAACCTACCTAAAGTATTTCACAATTAAGCAATCAAGTATTTTTCATTATCAGTAGGATAATCTATAATATTAGATGATATTTTTGCTGGCAATAGATTATTCACTACTGTTGTTGTTGTTGTTGTTGTTGTTATTCACTGACTTTGTCACTATGTATTATGTATAGTCATCTGTTTGTAATTCAACATATCATACTATTGATTTACTGAAAGATTCATGCTATATTATGTGAACATGTAAAAAGAGTTTCTCTGGAAATAAAATATAAATTACAATTTGTTTTTCATTATCAGAATCTTTCACTGGTTGAAGGTTTCACTGGAAGAATAGAAATATGTACCTTCCAGGGTTACTGTTTTACGGTAATGAATCCCAGTTGAAGATTGGGTCAAGATGAGAATGGAAATATCTGACTCTCGGGTAACTGTTTGGGTGGTAAGAAGTCTCTTACGAGTTACCGCAAAACAGTTACCTGAGAGCCATATATTTCAATCTACACTTTCAACTAGTGATAAATCTTCTTGCATACCATATACTTCAATTAGTAGCAGAAATTAATTGAAACAATGCTGTTCTTGTAAGCACTATTATATCATAGACTATGATAGTAGTGTATGAATTTACACATAAATTCAAAAATTGCAGCACGTGCGTCATCATACACACCGAGGTGTAAGAAGAGTTTTTCTAGCACTGGCAGAAGCATGGGAAAATCCTGAGAAGATTTTTTTTTCCAGAAACGACAAAATACACAGGAAAATCCTGTCTGGTATGCAGGAAGGGTTTTTCCAGCACTGACAAAAACACAGAAAAATCCTGTTGGTATGCAAGACGGGTTTTTCCAACAACGACAAATACATGGAAAAATCCTGTCCAGCATGCAAGGCAATAATGTGAGCCTAAAGAACTTCTTTTTAAATCTTAACTCAGCAAAGTGAGTACAAGATTCCCCCGACTAGGAAATCATATTTCATGATGTTTATTTTATCTTAAAAAAATAAAAGTTTGAAAATATCATCCTAATAGTTTTCAATCTGACAGTTCTTTTAGCTACATGAGCCAAAGGCTTATGGTGACCTTTTATGACCACTCAATGTCCGTCGTGTGTCGTGTGTCTGCATATATATATATATCCTCCTAATAGTATTCAACCTAATAGTTTCTTTTTAGCTACATGAGCCAAAGGCTTATGGTGACCTTTTATGACCACTCAATGTCCGTCGTGTGTCGTGTGTCTGCATATATATATATATATATATATATATATATATATATATATAGTAAAGAAAATTTATAAGATCTAAATCACCACAACAATACACCAGACCAATTACGGCAAAACGCCAAGCAGTACAAACGAACACGCACATGCCACAGCAAGTCCACTAACCCAATAAGATTAGTTTCAACTGCTGCTTTATATAGGAGCCCGAATTGTACTACACATTCGTACTGGTTCAACATTTGCATATATATACTCAAATCTCTGTTTTCATGCCTCAAAAGTCAGTAGTGACATTTCAGTCTTTTCAACTGATTGGGACCAGAGACGCTATATATTCTCTCTCTGAAAGTAAACTGGATACGTTTAATATATCTAAAAATAATTTGCATTAAGGGATATAACTATATTCAGAACAGCTGACTTTCCCATACTTGAGATCCGCTAGGATACATGTTCGAATTATAAATTATTATATAGTAGAGACAATTTATACGAACTAAATCACCACCACAATACACCAAACCAATTACGACAAAGCGCCTAGCAGTACAAACAAACACACACATGCCACAGCAAGTCCACTAACCCAATAAGATTAGTTTCGTTATATATAACTAATATATAATTTATATATATCGACCCTTGCAGAGAAAAATGGTCTGTTGTGAATGGATGCGGTGAATGGTTGGTGAATGATTGGTTAATCGAAAGTGAATGAAGTTGGGACCATTAACTTTTCATTAATTTATCATTAACGTTTCACATGCAAATGAGGTCTGTGGTGAATGAGCTGCGAACAGTCTGCGTTGAATGAGCTGCGAACATTCTGCGGTGAATGATCTGCGAACTGTCTGCGGTGAATAAGCTGCGAACAGTCTGCGGAGAATGAGCTGCAAAGTCTGCGGTGAATGAACTGTGGACTAGTCTGCGGTGAATGGGCTGCGAACTGCATGTCTGCAGAAAGCTAGCTTTCATATTGTAAGGCATAATGTCGAGCCCGACAGCGGTCTATCAGGTGTGACCTTGACCTTGAACCTAGTGACCTGTTTTTTCGTATGACACTCCGTCTCATAATTGTGAACATTCATGCCAAATTACATCAAAATCACATTATGCATGAAGAAGAAATGCTCCGGACAAACTTCAATTTGGCCTTTGACCTCCAACTGTGACCTTGACCTTTCAGATAGGAACATGCGGTTTGCGCAAGAAACACCTTTCCATTGAGATGAACAGTCATGCAAAAAATAAACAAGATTAGTTCATGCATGTCAAAGTTATGGTCTGGACAAAATCGGCCTGACGGACGAACAGAAGCACATACACCAAACCGCCAAAAGTGGCGGCTATACCGAGCTCAACACAAGCGGGCTCGTCAATAAGCTAGTGAATTAGCTGGGAACCTCTATACATTTACATGCACAAGAAATCAAAGTCATGGAAACTGATGACAAACATAAGTCTACATATGTTTAGACTTATATGAATTTGATAAATTGAAAAAAAAAATCACATTTTACTATTGACATGCCTTGTGTATTTGATAGACAATTAAAAAAAGACACTTACTGTAGCTGATACCATGCTATTCACATAATTCTGCTGTGCTTTGCATGATCCTGAACTTCAACCTCTACAAACCATTTTGCTGCCAAAACGGGTGCAGCTATTTTATTTTCAAATCATGAAATTCAAGTTTCTCCTGTGAATAGAAAGTGAATTAATGATACAATATTTAAAATACCACGTCCTGCGGTGAATAAGAAGTGAACACTGGAGTCTGCGGCAAATAGAATGTTAAAATGAAGTTTGATCGCCAGTCATTCGACGGATATGGTGAATGAACAGCGAACCGATGTGATGAATAGCTCCGTTAACTTTCTATTAACTTTCTATTAACTTTTCATTCACCGGATATGGCTTGTGCTGTAAGGATGTATCCGACAAAATTTTCTAAAAAATATGTTCTTGAAAACCACTGGGCAGAACTACACCGAACTTAACAGGAATAATCCGTAGGTGCGGCCCCCCTCCCCACCCCCCACCCCGCACGCCCTTTTTAAAATTGATCAAAAAATTCAATCCCATGCAGAACTCTAGTTGCCCTGGCCACTGAAAGGAAAAAAAAATAAAACTCTTCTTTTCCAAAACAGACGGGCTTAGGGCTTTGATATTTGGTGTGTTTCATAATTTAGTGGTCCTCTATCAAGATTATTCAAATTGCCTCCCTAGGGTCAAATATGACCCCTCACCGGGGGTCTCAAATTTTACATAGACTTATATTGGGAAGAAAGTTTAAAGCTTTTCTTGTCTGAAACCACAAAACTTTGATCTTTGGTTTGTAGCATTGTCTTATGGACAACCAAAATTGTTCAAAATGTACCCCTGGGGTGAAAAGAGTCCCTGCTCTGGGGGTCCCAAGTACACGTATTATATAGCCTTATATAGGAAAAAAACCTTTAAAAATATTCTTGTCTAAAACCACATGAACTAGGCTTTTGACATTTGGTATGAGGCATTGCCTAGTACTCCTCTACCAAAATTGTTCAAATTATGTCCCTTTGGTCAAAAGTGAACCGGCCCAGGGTCACTTAGTTATTATATGAGTTAAATAGGAAAAAATACTTAAAAAAATTATCTGATCCTATTTCCAAGACTGTATAATTATAATTATCTGATGACCCAAAGTAATATGATGTCACTTGACTGTGACCGTGACATGCTGACCTATTTTCTTGTTTTTTAAGATGCAGCCTTTAAATTTGGATGACATACACAGTTTTGCACACCAATCGTAAAACTGAATTTCATTGACCATAAATGTGACCAACTACAATCTTAATATTTTAGCATCAGTTTGACATATGAAATATGTAGTTCACATTACTCAGTTGAGCGATCCAGGGTCATCATGACCCTCTTGTTTTCATTTCGGCATTTGAAATAAAATATGGTTTCCAGTATTAGGTAAAACTATATTGCTTTTGTTTCTTTATTTTATTTTTGTTTCTTGTTTAGCTTGTGTTAGCTTGAGTGAGCTTTGTATATGCGTCATTTGAATTCATTTTTAGCTGCACCATTCGGAGAAAATTGGTACTTTTCTACTCGCCCCGTCGGCGTGAACATCTTTGGTTAAAGTTTTTGTCAACTTTGTTTTTCTTTGTTACTATTGCTTATATGTTACTGTAACTTCACATAAACATTGTTCAGCATGCAAACAAAGTATTGCAGGGACTGGGCTCATTATACCCAAGGTCAAAGACAACAATGTGCTATATTTAGGTTGTTTTAAAGTTAAAGTTTTTGGCAACCTTTGTACTTTTGTCATATCTTTGTTACTATTGCTTATATCTTACTGTAACTTCAAATAAAAATTGTCCAGCAAACAAACAAAAAATATGTACAGGGCAGGGCCCATTACACCTAAGATCACCAAGTTGTTATAGTTTTATTTTCATCTTAATTTTTTCAAAAGCTTTGTTAATAGGCATATCTTCGGTACTTTAAAAGATATTGACTTGAAATCAGAAATATTTCTTTATAATTATATTTTATCATCATCTGCATGTGTGGTTACAATCCCCATAATTCTTATTGTATTTTTTTACAGAATTAAGCCACTTTCATAATCAAGGTTTTTGGCAATCTTCGCTTTCTTGATATAACTTTAGTTCTATGTAAGATAATAACTTGACCTTAAAGTGTATCTTTATCATCATCATCTGCATGTGTGGTAACAGTCCCCATAATTCTAATTTGTATTTTTGACCAAATGTATAATGCCCCTTTTGTAATTCAATTTTTTGACAAACTTCATTTTCTCGGCATAACTTTGGTACTACAAGATAATGACTTGAAACTCAAAATATATCTTTACCATCACCATCTTGCGTGTAGTAACAATCACAATAACTCTAATAATTATGTAATTATGTGTTCTTGACAGAATTATGCCCCTTTCATACACAAACTTTGATTTCTGGGCATAACCTTATTATGATAATGACTTGGAACTTAAAACGTATCTTTATCATCATCATCTGCATGTGGGATTAATATTTTTGACCAACTTATACCCCTTATATGTTTTCACAAACTTCGTTTTCTGGAAATAAGTTTGGTTTCTTTTTAAAGTAGAGGTCTCTTATTGAGACATCAATTCATTTTACTGTCAAACCACCAAATAGTGGAGTGTGCTGTCTTACGAACTGCTCTTGTTCAACACTGGCAATGATGGTAATATCTTAATTAACTTGTAACACACCAATTTATATACATTTGCAAACTTCATTGGAAGTCATGTTAGATGTTAGATTATTTAGTGTATTTTTTTTTTTCATTGCGGTATTGTACGAGGAATGTCCCAAACATTCGTTCACTTATTTAAACCTTTAAAATTTGATTATTTTAAAATTGCATCTGTTCTATTTAAGGTATGAAATATCGTTATACTATGTTAAAATGCAAAAAAACTGTTGTTTGGTTTTAACATGAATTAGACAAAACTGCAAGTACATGTCATGTTGCGATTCATCTTCCTTTTTCTGGTTGAGAAAACCTCAGGTGCCAATTCAGGCATTATTTAAGGCACTGGTTGGAGCCTATTAGTATGTTATGGCTGCATTTTTAATATAAAACAGATTTTCTATTTCACATAGACTATATTTGCAGTCTATTTTTCCTAACCTTTAAAAGCGGAAGTATTCTATTTGTTAAGTCATGAGGTTTTAAATGTTGATACTGTTTCCTTCTTATCCTTAGTGACAAACATTAATTTTCAACAATGGAAGCATGAAGTTTTACTAAAAGAAGTAGAGTTTATTTCCAAATAGAATATCTTACCATTTGAAAAAGTTTATATAACTTTTAATGCGAAACTATTCTATGCGCATCTGTTCATATAAACTAGTTTCACATTAACACAAAGAAAACAACAGATGCATTAGATAGACTATTATGACACATACCTTTTTTTGGTATAATGAATCGTCCTCAAAGGAAAAAATATTTTTTCAGCCTATGCCTATGCCCAAATGTTTTAAGAATTTACAATAAAAACATTTTTGGAAAAAATGTCACATAGACTAGTTTCGCGTTGAACCCTCGATATTTTTTTTTCTTTTTTTTTTTTTCATTCACAATATTATCTGGCATCAATGTTTTTACAGCATCTTTTGCAAGAATTATTTAAGCACGTATGTTAAAAACACTTTCAACATTTTAACTTTATATGACTACCTGTCAGAATAATTTGTGTTGGATATATTGATAACGTAACACATTAGGCACAGATAGTGCTTGACTCCTTTTCCATGCTATCATTGCTATATTTATTGTTGAATTGCTGATAACAATTAGATTTGGATCATTTGTGGCTGATTTTGGTTCGTTATGTTGATAGCTGGGTCTCCGCTTCGCACATTATGTCATATACAAAAGTTAAAGGGAACCAGATATTTGATAGAGGAAGTACTCGTTGTTAAACGTTATGTTTAAATTTGGACCAATCAGAAACAAGTTCTAAAATAGCACGTTTGTTGGGGTATAAATAGGTAGATGGATGACAGAGAATTGACAGATAGGGGGAAATTATTCCTAAGTCCAGCTAGAAGTATATTTATGTAACATAGAGGAACATTCCTCTATCTGCAATACAGTCCATTACTTCTCAAAGGGATAGTTCTTCTCTCTTTCAAGCGATTATGTCTTTGAAAGATTGAAGTAATATTACTGGCTATTATTTTGTTGAATAGATGAGTGCCCCCTATCTACATATATGAAAGATATATGCCTATTACTCAATCGCAAGCCAGTTGCAATAAACGATAGTGAAAAATAACTTTCATCTCAGTAAACGGAGTGATTCTAATAATGAAAAACATCTGAACTGTCTTGTAAATGAAGCTTGAATATAACCTCAGTGTGAACTAGAGATTGGTTTTAGTGAATACCACTTTATTTAAACAGAAGGGTAAATTGATATGCAATATTCAGCCTTATCAATAAGCCATTTGGTGATACAAGTTCATTATTTTGGAAAAGGATTATTTCAAATAGTGAATAAAAATGGTGTGCAACCATAACAAATCAACAAAGAAGATACAGTGATCAGAACTATTTATTAAAGTATATTTAAAAAGAAGGTTAGAGCAATGACAGCTGAACCGCATCTGTCTGATATAAAATATCAATTAATATACACCAAACTTTAAAGGGACCTAAGAGAAACAGATAAAAAGGTTTAGATATTGTTCTTTTGCAAGTGGTATATCCATGGATCAGGGTTTGGGACATTCCAGAAGTTTCTAGTATTGCATATGTACACGCAGCCTTATCTGGTATCACAATTTACACAGTTAGCAAATAGTCTGTAACATTGTTTTGGCACTTCCAACAGGAGCGTTAATGTTTATTTCTATATCATGTTACTTTTGACTTTGAATTTTCATTTCATATATATGCTAATTTCGTCAAATGTGGCAACCACATGCAATATCCTTTATAGTATTTTGCGTATTCACATATAACAGCATTTAAGTATTTTACTGTGCTAATATCTAAACAAACTACTACATTCTTCGGGATATTTTTGGGCATCTTCTGTCCTGTTTCACTTCCTATGAGGTTCCCAAAATCTAAAAACAACATCAAAAAAACCCAAAAAACTTTTGAATTCATATTCATGGAACTTGGGGATAATGAGTAATCATTAAAATGTAATGATTAAGTTCATGTGATCAGCTGTTTTAGAGCCCATGCGTTTATGATACGTTATGGTGGTGTTGCAACTGATCTGCCATGGATAACATGTCAAAAAAAATTACTTGAAAGTTTGCAATTCAGTTACGTATCTTTTTTTATCATTTTAATGTATTTTGTTTATATTGTTTAGCAAAATGCATGTACGTAGACAATTAAAACAAGATTTTTTTATCCAGGGTGTTCAACAGCAGGGGCATAAAAAGTATCAGTATTAAAAGTAAATAATTTCAAAACAAAATGGTACCGGTACATAACAAGAGGGTCATTAACCTTTAAGCACGTACCAGTGTACAATGCTTCAAGTGTATCTATGAAAGTACAGAGTTAGGTTTCTTCTATGTTAGCCTATATCATATACATGCCACACATATTTTGAACCTAGGACAATAATTTGAATAATTACGACAGAAGTGACAAATCTGATATCACACGCAAAATATCAAGCCCCTAGCTATTGTTGATTCAGAGAAGATTTTCAAGGTTTCTTATATAATAGCCTGTAGTAGGTACATGTCAGACACAGGGGCATGACCAATTTTTAACTTAGGGTAATGGATCGGACAAGTATGGTAGAGAGTCAAATCCTTATAACACACGCCAAATATCAAGCTCTAGAGAAATAGATTTTTGCTCAAGTCTGAAAGCTAAAAAACTATTTTAACCAACATTATCCTTATATTCAATGCACTGGAACCATTTGAATAATTTTGAAAGAAGTCTATACCGAGATCATTTGTGTAAAGCTTCATTAGAAGTTTTCGAGGAGATACTGTTTAAAGAAATTGTTAGTGAAAAGTAACCACGCACTCTGGTGGCCTTTTTTATGAATCAGTAAAATTTGAACACTATTTGTAGAAGGTCAAACAAGAACCGTTTTTGCAAAGATATTTTAAAATCGGACTTGGTCACTTCGGGTGAGTTCCATTTTTATTCAATTTTTGAAGTCCTGTTTAACTTACATACCTCAAATTTTATAAGATGGTTAGTCTCCTTTAATAGCAGACACCAACAATTCTTGAACCTGGTTAAAGGGCAAGGCCATTTAATATTTAAGGCTATCAAAGGGTTTAGGAATATGTGTTTTTAAAACAGCTCTTGTTGTTTTTTCCGTCTAATATTTAGCTTGTCTTGCAGACATAATTGATATACCTGTCAACATGCCCAAGACACATAAATGAGGAGTATATTACAGTTCAATTAACTCTGTCTTTTGAAACTAAGAGCTGATTACTGTATTTTTGCTTCTGTATCTGAATCTTTTCAAACGCGTTTTATGAATGGTTTTATATTATTTACCAACATTAATCATTATGTTTTCTTTTCATAAATACAGGTGTTTGCAATGGATTGGGAGGTGAAGTCAGGAGGAGTTGATGTGAGAGCTGAAGAATGAGAGATAATTCAGCTTTTTGCCCAAGGCGTGTATTAATGGTCCAGTTAAACACATATTACAAACAATTAAAACCATAATTTAATATTAAATCTACTTGCGATGGATAAAAGTATCATTTGGATAGATCTGATGAATTAAATGCTATTTGAAAGTATACGAGGGACATTTTGCAAACCTTCGATCATAATATATTCTACAATAAATATCATAAACATTTAAAGTTGAAAAAAACTTAACTGTTTTTACTTGATACACAAAGAGATAGACCTGCATGATTAGATTTGCCACCACTGAACATGTTTCTTCATTTGATCAAAACATACTGTGGTTGAAATATTCTGATCAAACCTATTTATTTCCGGTTATGCGTAATGTTTGTTTCTGCAACTAGAAAATGTTTGATGTGTAACAACGAAATCAATAAGTAGATATTATTAATTTATAAAAATGTACGCTGAAGCACCACATATATGATAACCAAATGGCATCAAATATGATTATTTCTGGGACTTCCTTATTTTCACCCATTGTCTCAAAATTATAATAACAATTGATAACAATTTGAATGATTTTCCTTAACTCATCATAATCGAAGTAAATTACAGAAAACGTGATTTTCAGATTCAGTATTTACAAATTGAAATGCAACGTAGTTAAAATAAAAATGGATCAACCGGGTGTGCTTTATTTGAGACATACATGCATGACTCATAGCTCGACATATAAGACATCATGTGATAACTGGCATTACTTGAGTCAGTCGGAGATGTCACTCATGAAAACGAGTCATCCTTTGATCCATGGATGTCAACGTTGTAAGTGAGTCATCCATGGATGACACTAATACATAACGTTAGATGAGCCGTGCCTGCAAGACTCAGTTGGAGTATCACTGACGGTGTCATACTGAGACATCCACGGATGAATCGCTTCTGTAAACGAGCCATCCACGGATGACTCATTTCAATACCTAACGTTATGTATTAGTGTCATCCATGGATGACTCACTTACAACGTTGACATCCATGGATCAAAGGATGACTCGTTTTCATGAGTGACACAGGCAAGGTTCATCACTGAATAAGTGTCATGCAGGCATGGCTTTCTCTAAAAGTGAGACATGCAGACATGGCTCATCTCTGACAGTGCAAGTCTCAAATCTGAAAGTAAGCCAGACAGGCATTGCTCATGCCTGATAGTGAGACATGCAGGCATGCATCACCTATTAGTTTGTTTATGGTAAAAAGAACAAAAGACATTGGCAGGTATATTTTAACTTTGTTTGACAAGCTTGAATAAAATATATTCATGAAGTCACAGAAAACAAGACATGTTTGAAAACACTCTTTTTATTATTTATCTTTTTTTTTTATTTCAGGCAGCACTTGTAAGGCAGAGTTTATCTCGGAGTTAAGGGCTTCAGAAATAACTATTTGTACACGGGGAAATTTTGACCTCTGTCCATTTCTGTTTTGACTTAGTACATTATCCAATTTTACTGTCCTTGTATATTTTTGGTAACGCTGTATTAGTTAACGTACCATTTTGTTCGCATCATCAACGAGATATTCGTACACTCTATTTCGTGTGTATCATATAATGAGCGTTGCTTAAATACAATGAGTCTATAGTATAACATTTCGGAATTGCTGTTCTACCTTAGGTTATATCTTTTATTATTTTAATGTAAATACTGTTTTAGTCATTTGCAAGTCACTAGTTTTTGCTTAATACACGATTGCTCCCCATACATTCAATCAGGGTTGTTATATTTTGATCTTTTCAGATCGTTTAGCGCGATTTTTATGCTGTGCTATTGGTTCTGTTTAGTTTTTCGCATGATCATTTCGGCCTGGGTGATTTCAATACTCCCGCTTTCATAGCTTTGGGTATTGTATAATCCCCCCTTGGATATGGTGCTTGCTTTTTAAATTTGTATGTTGGCAGTTTCTGTGATATTCAGGCTCCATAACTCCAGTTCCTCTTTCTATGTTCGTGTTTTATTGTTCTTATCATTGTGTTCTTGTTTAGGGCGGCAAGCACATTATTTTATCTTGGTACCATACGCCGTTCTTCATGGAATTACACGCTAGTGTATCATTGAAGGGTTCTTCTCAACCCGGGGCTAGAGGGTGTGGACGGGAGCATGCATTTCCACTATCGTCCGAAGAACGAGCCTGCAACATTTTCATTTTTGCCGTGTTGAGCTACCTGTGGTTTTTCCATTTTTTTTTCTATTTTCTTATATCTTTAAGTTTTTCATTTTACAATACAATGTTTCCAAGGTCTTCTGTTGGGGCGATTTTATGTTTCAAGTCAGTCATCTCCACGTTGTTCAAATCTTTACTTTCAACACAAAATGATGGCGCCTTTTTGCCCCAACTTTGTTTTAATATGTTTTTCTTTTCTTCCTTGTAAATGTCTTGTTTATAATAATTCCTTTCATGCATAGCTCCGTTAGTTTAAATAATAACTGACATTTTTAGTTCAGTCCGTATTTCTTCTTTGCATTATAACAACGGAACTCGTCCTTGGCAATATTCTCCGATGTACACAAACAAATATTTATTCAACAATGATTAAATCAGTACTCGGGGTCCTCTAGCTTTTCACGCGTACGAAGCAAAATCTAGTGCACTTAACCTTCCAATCTTTAGCTTTGAAATTTCTCTCACGCGTTGTTTTTATCATTAAACCTTATATAATTGATACAAATAGACTAAAAACGTTAATTTTCTTTAACCCAAGCACTTTTTTTTTTCAGCCCTCATTTCGATCTTTAGAGTTCCTTCAATAAACTATATTTCAAAACTTGTTAGCCCATTTGATTTTCGGCAAATTTTCTGGATATATTATGCAGGGCGTCTTTTTTGTCCAAACTTTGTTTCAACATCTTTTTTCGTAGTTGTACTTTTCTTGTTTTATATTATAGTCATTACTTTTATTCATAGTTCCGTCATTTTAGATATTAAATGACATTGCCAGTTCAGTCCGTGTATCTTAATTTCCTTAAAACTAATTAACTCGTCCTTGGCAATATTCCCCAGTGTACATAAAATGTTATTTAGATCACATCACTACACGCTTTTGAAGTAATCAATTGTAAGCGTTAAAAAAAAACATTTTCCCCTTCTTAGTTCATCAGTCATTTAATAACTTTAAATTTATAAGACAGTAACCTAATATTCTCTATTTACAAATACACCAAGTGTGCCGGTGTAGAGACTTCGAACCCCGAAAACAAAACCGTCCTGGAACGCCAAAGCGAAATTTAAGCGATAATATCGAAAGTCTTGTTCGAACAAAATGAAGATAGTCCTCTTAATTTCATCATCTTGCGCTAAATTATAGGACGCGTTACAAATTTCGACCTTTCAACTCTCGCAATTTCTACTTTTTACGCCTGATTATAGGTCGGCAAGTTAACAATGAACGTCTAAAAAAGATTTCGACTTTCCGCAGAAATTTTATAGCACGGCATGTTGAAATTTGATGCTTCATTTCAAGTTGTCGGGTACATAACTGGTCGAAAAGTCGGAAGCGGAAACAGGTTTCTATACATTTACTGACTTATTTTTTATATGATGCTGTAATGTCTTGGATCTGGTCAAAAAACCCAAACTATCAGCCATTTCAACAATAATAAGAACATGTGAAATCTCTCATCTTATAAATATTTGATGTGCAAAAATTCTCGGCATCCGTTCACCATATACAATTATTACAAGTTTAATTTCAGCAATGTACTTCCTCTGTCTATGGGAATTGTTTCAATGTTAATTGCTGGCAATGTCAATGTAGGACCCAAAACACCTAAGAAGTGCTCAGAGTGGTCCTCCGTTCCACATATAATATAAGAAAAAGCATGCAGTTTAATAAACCCTTTTGAATATTTCTTATATACATTAACCATACCTTTATCCAATATTTCGTTAAAAGAGAAAGAACCGCATCGCGCAAAGATTTGTCATCGTTTGAATAAGACATTATGACCGGTACATGATAACGCAAATGAACAAATATTTCTGTAAAAGAAGGTCATACATGTACGTTTTTTTTAAAATGCCTTAAACACGCAGTGCGAAAACAGAGCTTTTAAAACATGCAAGGATACTGTCACGTACAATAGATTTTGTGAAATGACGTACCTTAATACCTTAACAGCTCTGAGATATCTTCATAAGGAAGTTCTTATTTAGGCCATGACTGAAATGCGCATAGTATTTATATATATCTATTTTTAATGCTTTATGCCTACTTAATTAAACAATATGTTGTGACTGATGTATTTGAGATTATTATTTCAAAAATGAAAAGAGGTATAAAGCATTTATGATCATTAGGATGTTGAACGGAATCATAAAGAAATAAATTAGTAGACAATATGCCAGTGAGATATTATTTTCTTTTAATTATTTTGTGGTTCAAAAGTGTTAGTGTTATCAGATCTTCAAGAATTTCGTTCTACTTACACCGAGTTTCATGGTAACCTAGTAGTCACGGTAGTAAAACTAGAAGCAGCCCAGCAGAAGTTTCAGGAAAACCCTAGGTTCTGGACATGGAATTTCTAAGACGCTGATGTAACACATTTGCCTATAATATTAAGGTAACTTTTTCTGTGACAAACACTTATACAGTTAATAGCACTTGGCTATTATTGCAGTTGCTTTCCCTTTTCGCTCATTCTTTTTCTCTGTGTCAAGTACTTGAAATTAAAAAGAAATAGGTATTTGATCATTTAGATATATAAACAACAAGTTTGAAATGATAGTTAGTGTGAAAGATCTAATATTACATTTCCCAATGTTTTGTCAACAAACTTAAAATTGGCTATCCGTTTCTTCGTGATTTTCGTGCTGTTCCGACTTCAACAGTCATTGAGTACACAATTTATCTTAAGAGTTTTTTTTTCAAACTAGTTTTATACATGGGCATAATATAGAAATGATAGTTTTAATACTTTTATGTGCTGAAGGGGAAGAAACTGGTTTATTGTAATATACATGAATTGCATTTTCTGACAAAATTATTTTTTGAAATTGAAGAACAACAATTAAATTTGGTGTTAAATTATATTACACAAACAGTCGAAAATGAATATCAAATCGTATATTTTGATCGTTTCGTTTTCCAGTGCAATATCGTATTTCATTCCTCATCTTTTCTCTCAGACGTTCTTGCCGATAAAATGTCACTAATCAGTTTTCAAATCACTGACGTCTTTGCTTCTGGAATAAATCTATCGGGAAAGAAAGTCGCTTAGAAATCATAAAGTATTTTCAAGATAAACAGTTTTAAGATAGATTTGTAAGAACGACGTGAATGTTTAACGCAGGGAAGTTGTGCGTATTTCGTCAACGTAATTTACGAGTGATGGTGAAAGAAATTGAAAAACGACAGTAAAATGTGTGCTGGAAGTAACATGCCGTCAAGTTGTTATCATGTAAACGTAAAAATGTCGGAACATTCACATCCTACTGTTTTTTAAGTTGGCTGCTCAACGGGTTTCACTTGGTAAACATGGTATTAAGCACGTGATTTTGACTAATACTTGTTTTTACTAATTTACAGTCACATTTACAAAAGCACATACCGGCTCTATACTATCTCAATGAGACAAGTCCCTAAAATGTGTATCCGCCCCTGACCAAGTCCGCACATATTTTCCATCTGAAACTGTGTCAACTCTTTTCATGCAGAATAGATTTATTTCGAAATTTTTAAACAGAGTGATGTTTTAGTTAGAGTAATAGTACTTTTAGATATAGCAAACTTGAAATATATTATGAAGCAAAAACAAAATAAAAAAAAATACAGTTATAGTGGCGCTCTATTACTATTTGTATGGATAACTAGTTAAGCTATTTAAGAGTTTCAATTAATTCTATTAAAGCAATATAAGGATGTCAAGATGTCAAGATTGTTTTTTTAAATAAACTGATAAAATTTTAAAACGGCCCGCAAGGTCAAGCATCAAGTGATATGTTTTCTGTAAGCATCTGCTTTTCAGTGCTGATTAGTTGATATACCTCACCATGACGTACGACCATAACGTCTATACCAACAAATTTTGACCTACTAAATTCTATATCAATAAACAAAAAAAAAATCTCTGAAACGCGCATTTGAGTTTTAATATAATTTTCCATGCCGATAAATTGATATTTGTCGTAAACATTGTAGCTCTCTAAACGATTGTTTTCCTTCTAACTGATACATCGCAAATTAATGAACTGAAATACACTGCACACAACTTTAGTTGGAATTAATTTGATTTTATTATATCAAGTAAAGATGAAAAGAGCATTTTATCCATTTTGGTCAGATAAGGTAGGGTTGAAGCTAATCCTGAAGAATTTGCTCATCCACTCCTCACTTCCTGTGATTTTTTTGCAAGTCCGAACTTGTGACACGCTTCGAAGTCGAAGCTGAAAAGAATACAGTATTATTAATTTATTATTTAAACATGTACGCAAAAATGTTTGTAACTGGAAACATATTTTAGTATATATATATGCCATGTATATATACTTTTTTTAACAACATCGATACAGGTATGGAAGATAAAATCAAGCTTGTGCTAATAAGAGGACCCTCAATTCTGATCATAGGTAAATCACAATCACCGCAAAGGCGGTATTACACTTAAATTTTTTTGATTTAATCAACAAGAAAAATACAATTTTCTTCCAATACAGATTAAGAAACTAAAAATAATTTTCTGTCAGCATGACTGGAAAGACAGTATACCAATATTTGTTGATCTTGTTGAACATCGTTAATTTGACTCACGCAACACTGATTATTTATGATGGTACATTTGACGTAAAGAGCAAGAAAATATCTTTTACGTATGTGTAACGGAGATCATTAAAAAATTACTTAAACTTAATTATTGGCAATTTTTTTTATAAAATATTTGTCCTGACAACTTATAAGCATTTTTCCAAGTTATATTTCATCTTCGTCCAATTGTTCTACTTTTTACTCAAATTTGCAATCACATAACATGTAATCACTGTAAAATGTACAATTCTTCACTAATTATTCATTCTTCGGCTATAAATATTGGTAATATTTAGGCTTTGAATATGCTTTTTTCAAAATTAAAATACAGCTACAACAGTGAGAATTTGACTTTTGTGATCTTACGCAATTGTTTTACAGCAAAATGCAATGGTAGAATCAGTGTTTTTTTTTTCAAAATATAACAGAATAGCCAATTTATACCAGACGTAATGTATTATGGGAACGCCAGTGGTGGGAGGACCATCATTAGACGGGTTGTCATGCGCCAAAACAGGTCCTTAGGTCTAAGGTAAAGATCAGACTTAGAATTCAATTGCAAAATTAAAAAATGATATCACCTGGAGCATTTCTTCTTTATGCATCAAGATATTTTTGTGTAAGTTTGAAAGAGAGTTCACCATAAGGACCCCTTGCTCTCGCCATCACTTCCCTTTGTTGTTACTATAAATAGCTTATATTGTGACATTTTTATTCGTATTTAAACCTTTTCTCTAGTACAAAATGCATGCTATTTCCATTTTAGGTGTATTTTGAAATATCTCTACCTAGTGGTAATCAGTTGTGTGTGAATTTATATCATACGTATCTTTTTGGATTAATTTTACTTTCTGTTACTATGAATAAGTTATAATATAACTTTTTCTTTTTTTCGGCGAACGAACGCCGTCGAAGAACGAATTGGTGACCTGGAGTGACAATGCCACGTTACTGAAGATTGCGAATCAGAATACTTGATAAACTATAAAGGATAATTCATCGAAAAAAAAATGATTATGCAACACTCTGCCTGATTGGACTAGGGTACATCTTTTCATTCTGTTGATTGTGCAACTCTGACAAAAGCGTTTGTTGTCAGTGACGCTGTTTATAGTTTAAAGTTGCGTTTCGCGAAGTATATTGAGCAAGAATATTGATTTATCAAGAAGATGATAATAAGTTTATTGAATATAATATAAACCTGTTCAATAACCAAGATATATCTATTCACAGAAAAGACATCTATAATAACGTCTGTGTATCACAATATTATGGGCTCAATTAGCAGATCGATTAAGGTCTTCTACGTAGAGATTGTCGTCCAGACTGCCGCTGTACTTTTTCTTTTTACGATAAACGAAACAGAATTGCACCATCACGAAACGTTTGTGGAAAATTAAAAGAAAACCTTTAAAATGGTGTAGTGTTGATTTTTATTTTATTTTATTTTTTTTTTTTTTTATTTTATTTTATTTTATTTTTTTTTTAATTTGAACAATGTTACATAGATGATAGAACAAAACAAACGAAATGAACACCTCATAAACTTAATGTCTTATCTCCTCCGACCATCTTCTAAAAGATATATCTTATTATGGCAGATCCCTAAAATCAATATTCAAATACAGATGATAGTGTAAACAATTTGCTATGGGGGCATATTAAATGACTTTCTGACATTCTTATTGCAATTGTTGATATTTAAAGTTGTTCAGAAAGAAATAATATGCTATATGTTCTATAAAACATAACAATTTTCAAAGTGCTGTTACACATAGCAAGACCCATTTTACAGATAATTAGAAGTCATATCTTCATAAATCACATGATAACCACCTAAATAACACCAATGCAAGTAGAAGTCTGTATCTTCTTAAAAGATTGTCCACACTATGGGGCTATCTTGAAAACAAATAAAGCTCATATTTTCATATGAACTCATGACTAATAAGGTTTGTTTGCATAACTATGAAATTAATGCATTAAAAAGTATATTTGAAAATCCTACATAAATGTCATTTATAGGTCCACAATTGATTAAATTCAGGAACTGATTTATTACATAAAACCGTCATTCGAGCTTGAAATGATTGGAAGTTATTGCTTACTATCCGCCACTCTCTGACCAGTCGGGAAGTGCTGCTAATTTTTTTTTTAGTGCTATTGTTCTTGAAAATGACTCACTTGGAGAAGCATAAAAAAGGGTAAATTTTCTTTCAAGGAAACAAGAATATTTCTCCTTGTTACAACTTGATGTAGAAAATAGTTTTTTCATGTATTTTAGATAGAGCAATGTTCCTCTATGCTAAAAAAAAACACTACTAGCTGGAGATAGAATGCTGTGTCGCTGTCTTTCATATGTTCTAAAAAGAGCAAGTTTCCCCTATCTTTTAATACGTTCCCATCGTTAAATGACTGATGGATATTTTGAAAATTCTTGTAGATATTTTTTTGAACTGCAATACTTTAAAAAAAATGAAATGCGCTCAAAACAAACATACATTAACTTTTTCTTATTACGCAATATGGCAACATGATAATATTCCTTTCAGTAGTGTCATCATTGACAAAATGACTGCATGTATGGCTGAACGATTAAGGATAAATAAATGATGATAATTACAAGATCTTTCCAGTTATATGTCTCAATGAAAAAATCATAAAACAGAAAAACGTTACAACCTTTACATATTTTCTTATAATCTCCAGTCAACTTATGTTGGATCCTATCTCAGATTTAAAATACATTTCTCAAGTTTTCGCAAAATACGATACTTTCATGCGTTTTGTTTACAATACAGCAGAATAAATCCTCATTCTTGTTCAACTTATTTGTTATGCCCAACACTAAGTTACTAGAATAGTAATTCCCAGGTATGAGTTTTCAGTAACGGTTTAAAATTGTTTGCTTATCAGTAGTAGTGTTGATTTTTATAATAGATATCCTCATATTACCAAAATAATATTACAACAGGGTAACTGATGTCATTAACTACGGGCATACTTCCACTTTTTTTCTGTAGATCGTCCTAACTTTAAAAACAAATACTAACCTTTAAACACTTTTAAAACTTGGTTTTACACACACGGTTTACAATGGAGCATTTCATAAGCCGTTAGGCACAAAATGAAAAGTGATTTAAAGAAATAGTCTTCATAAACCAAATATCAAATCTTCATCAGACTTTGTCTGTACCATCATTTAAAGATCCATTCCCAAATTTGTTCCAGTAGTAGTAATTTGCTCCGTTTAATGATATTTTTTCTCTTTAAAATGATGCTAAAGCTAAAAGAAAATAAATAGACGAATGATTTATGGTCTGGACGAAATACGTTTTGACAATTATAGACAATTAGCTGTAGGATATAATGTTCCATCTTTAAGATAAATGTAGTTATAGTGTACAATTTGTTTTGTCTAACGTCGATTCAGAAGTTGCTCGTTCGGTTTCCATTCAGAAAAAAATAAAAGTAGGAAAATGCGTGTTTCTATCTTGTAGAACAAAACATTTGAAATTTTGAAATAAAAACAGTAAATTACGGCTATCTTCTATGCATTCAGACCTCTTTTAGAGGTTATAACTTCAAATAATTAAATCTTCATATAATAATAAACACTATTGCTATGCGATCCATGGTGATGTTGTATTAAATGATATTGCATCATTTGTATTTCCCTATTCACGAATATTTCAGATTAGTGATATTTGCTGTTATTCCTTGTTTTTCTTCCAGAGAAATGCTGTGAGAGAAAAAAGAAAGAAGGTTGTTTTAAATTCGGGACCAAAAGCAGATTTTAATGAATTTGTGAAGAAAGTCTATTTGAATGGATATTTAAGAAATGCAACTTAAAACAACAGAATAATGTCACTAACGACACCGATTAGAAGAAGAAAGTTATTTACCATATATATTTTAGCTCTGATATGTAGTTTTCTCTATATTACCTTAACTCAGACAAGGGAAAAAAATGCGATGGAGTATATTTACGGCACTGATAGAAGGAACGAACTGTTAAACTTTCAGGACTGCTTTAAGATTATATGGGGTAGAAATGCGTTCAATGATTTCATCAGGAGAGAGAACATTGCAAACGGCAGGAATAGTTCAACCTATAGAGAATTCTCATGTAACCATTTTATGGAATTAACCTCGATGGGTGGAAGAATAGGCAATCAACTGTTTGAAATAGCTGCATTGTTTGGAATCTCTTTTGAGTATGACTATATTCCAATTATTGACCCATCGTTCCCCTTACTGAAATATTTTGATTTGCCAAATGTATTAAGAATGAACTTAAATAAGTTGAGCATTTGTTCACCAGAGTCGTTCGGGATATATATCGAGTGTTTTGACAACCTAAAATATAATAAAGGTTTTAATATGACAATTCACGGATATTTCCAGTCATGGAAGTATTTTAAGAACAGTTCGGACACAATAAGAGAAATTTTGAAAATTAGAACAACATACATGCAAACAGCTAGACTCTTTTTACAAGATCACAGTAAGGTTGGATTTAAAAATATATGTATACATGTACGAAGGGCAGATATGAATATCGATTCAAATCAACGACTAGGTTATGCAGTGGCTCCTATCAGTTTCATTTACAAAGCTATAAATTTTTGTGAAATCAATTTTAAGAAAGCCATTTTCTTTGTATTAAGTGATGATATAAAGTGGTGCAGGAAAAATATAAAACGCGACGTCAAATTTAGCAGTTTTAATGATCCTGGGTATGATTTGGCACTTATGACTTTGTGTGATCACGTGGTTGTAACTTCAGGTACGTTTGGCTGGTGGGGAGCTTGGCTTTCAAATGGAACGGCTATTTATTTCAATGACTATCCACGCCCAAACTCTCTGCTAGATGAACAGTTTTCACGTGAGGATTATTATCCCCCAAACTGGATTGGGTTATCTTAACCATGAATTATATATGAGTCTAGCCATAAGTTTACGAATTGGCAAAATTAGAATTTGAAAATCAATTGAACTCATACTGACTTCCTTAGCCAAAACTTTCAAAATGGTGTTTCCATAATTGAGTCGAACAAAAACCTCATCTACTGAAGTGCTGTCTCTGAAATGTCTACTGACATGGTTTAGAAGTGGAAGAAAAGGCATAGCATGTACATTTTCTAAAGTTTTCAACGTTTAATTATTACTTTTTTTTAATGTTATACACATTACTTTGTATTAAGTATTGTTATGCAAAAGAGTAACAAATACTTGTTACAGTAAGTGAAAGAAACTGAAATAAAACAACACGAAAACAACAACAACAACTATTAAATGTAACAAAATTTTATTCATAAATGTAACCGGGCATAAACTCTAAGATATCAAATAGCCTAAAATCCTCTAAAATATGCGATAAGATATTTTACACCTGGCCTTTCAGGTGTTTGACCTAGATCACTGAAATATGAAAGAACCAAATTTTACAAAAGTATCTGTCATTGTAAGATGGCAATATGGGAACTGCGAATATATTGCGCATAATTAGAATGAGACGTGTTGCACTGAAAAGTATGAATATGTACATTTCTTATCCCGTTAAAAGTGTTTTTAAAGGGAATCAATAGATATAAAAGTGGAAGAATGAAATGCCTTTCAAATTCTGAAATTTGCAACATTCTGAAGTTACTTTACATACTGTACATTTGATATTCATCTTGTAAGTGTAGCTTATTTCATGGCACACACAAACACACACACGCGCACGCACACATACGCACGTGTTCATGAAGAAAATCACTACACCAACATCTACCCGGAATAGGACTACAGTATCTTTCGATCAACGTAGACGTGTATAAATTCAACACTGCATTGATTAAGCATTAAATATAGCCATTGTGGACGATTCGTCTTGAAAACGGTCTGTAGAAACAATTTTGATTTTCACCTGAATATCACTACATGGTCAAGTGATAAATGTTACACATACACGAAAATCACTACCTGGACTTTAATAAGACACACACATAAAAATCACTACTTCTTGAATTGCACACAGGAAATTCACTACTTCTTGAACTTAGTTTGTTTGTTTGTTTGCTTTGGGTTTAACGCCGTTTTTCAACAGTATTTCAGTCAAGTAACGGCGGGCAGTTAACCTAACCAGTGTTCCTGGATTCTGTACCAGTGTAAACCTGTTCTCCGCAAGTAACTGCCAACTTCCCGACATGAATTATCAGAGGTGGAGGACGAATTATTTTAGACACAATGTATTTTATCAAATCGTCACGGAGAACATACGTCCCGCACGAGAATCGAACTCGCGACCCCGTAAACCGTACATAAACGCTCATCCTACTGAGCTATGCGGGCGATTGTCTTGAACTTTAATATGACACATATCTTGAACTTTGATAAGACACATACTACTAACAGCATGAAACAGCTAGGGGTATTCCCCTTTTCAGCAAATTCTTCAATCAATATTTCCCGATCGGGCAAGGAAACACCCACTTTTTGTAGGTACATTGGCGCATAGGCTCCGGGATGATTAACGAGGGCAATGTTTTAAAACATTATTGCTTCTGAGATATTCAAGCTCACAGCTGAAGCTTTCAGCACTTTCCCGTTTTGGATAAAATGTTCCCAAACAGGAAAGAATTGGCAGTTTTTTTACTGTCCCCGTTGACTTTCTTGTTTTGGAAAATAATATCCTAAACAGCTTTGATTTCAATCTGATTAGCTGTCTGTGATATATTCTGTAACACATTCACAGTTTTAGAAGTCTGGATAAGTTTCTGTCATACTTATGATTAACCATTAGGAGTATTTCACCAACGAATCATAGTCCACAGTGCTGCAGTTATTTTTAGGCCTGCAAGTAGAGTAAGCCTGTAGATGCTAAAATGTCAGAATGAATATTGCATTTCAAAACTTTCCTGATCAGGAAATAGATATTGCCAGTTCTTTCCTGATTAGGGAAACTTTTTATCCAAAACGGGAAAGTGCTGAAAGCGTTAACTTTCAGCATAAATATATCAGAAACGATAATGTTTTAAAACTTTGCTCTCGGTAGAACTTTATATCAATGTTTTAAGAATAGATTCGAGCAAATAGTATGTAAATACAACGTGTTCTACTCATCCCGGAGCCCATGCGGCAAGGTACACAAAAGTGGGTGTTTTCTATCCCAATCAGGAATCTTTTCAATCAATATTTCCAGATTAGGAAATTGAAAAGGGAAATGCCTTAATTTCACGATCGGGAAATGTTCAGGACTGCATATATTACCATTCGATACCAGGAAACGCGCTTACTGGACGTATATGATTGTGAAAGTATATAATAATATGGACCAAATGTATGCTAATTTCAGTACAATAATCCGATAGAAAGCTTTGGAACTGGCACAAACTAATTACTGTACTGATTAAAATGTGATATCTGGGGAAAGAACGGGGACTGATTGGTATCCGGTGAAATGTATTTCAAGGATTAATTAGTTCGGGGACATTGTTTCCATTTTACTAGTCCCTTTAGATCCCATGCAGCTCTGTGAAAAGTAAAGCGTGAAATGAAGGATCGTGATAGAGAAAATGTCATTCTTTAAGTATGCTAACTAACTTTTCCTCCAAAGCTAAATGTTTTCTTATAAATGATAAAAAAATTAAGAACATTTTGCACATTGCTCAACATTACCTATGTGTAGTTTTCAGTGTAGTTTTGAACGCATCATTCATTGACATCGATATTTCGAAATATTTAAGTTAAATACATTGACATATCTTTGTCAAAACATGGAAGTGTAAAGGCGATATCTGAAAACAAATATAAGGTGCCAAACAAAATGTACTATCACTCGAACGAAAATTCAACGACTGATTACTCCGGAATCACTGATCGGTGCAAGGATGGCTTAACCTGTGTGTAACCGCACACTGTGGCCTTGAGAATGGCGAGGATCTTTAAAACCTCTGGTAAAGCCCAAAACAATTAAAAGGTAAAATGCATGTCGTAAGTCCCAAACTATAATGTTACAAAACAAAATACGTAGGTTCAGGCAAGACCATCATATTAAAAAAAAAAAAAAAAAAAGAAAAAAAAAAGCACTGCATTGTCCAAGAAATGCAGAGTGCAGCTCAGTGGCAACTTGAAAAACAAAACAAAAAAAAACGACCTTGTGTTTCCAACAAAACAAAAAAAAAAGAAATGGCATAGGTCCTGTGCGAGGCTAAGGGTGCCATAGGGTGTATGAAGATTATATAACGTCTTTGTTTCACCACAACTGCCAATATCTTTACAAAATAATATTTTGGCTATTTAGATACACACATAATATAATCTACTTATATGCCGAAACGAATTTGGATATTCCTGTTTCCAAATTTCGTAAAAAATGACTTTAGTTCAATTATACCCAAAATCGGTTTCTACGGTATTCTATATACTTATACCGTTAAGTAAAGAATGCATTGGCCGGTTTTAAGACTAATATTAAAACAAAAAACAGTAACAATTATTCTGAGTCGGATAATGAAGGCTAAAGGGTACCCTGGTTAAAAAGGATTGGTGCATTCAAAAAATGTTGATCTATAATGACCAATTTTTTTGTATACACTACTTGGCATAAAGGAATAGAGACAATATACAGATGGTGACGCTAGGTCATCTATGCTAACAGAATAAATGATGCCTTTGTATATTTCTTGTATGAAGAAATCAATATAACATTTCTACCGGTTTTTAAGTGAATCAAGTCACTTTTCACTTTTTATACACTGACTTTGGGTATAAAAACCCTGAAGACCACACATTCTAGCAAATCATATACACAAAAGTTCGCCATTCAAGCCTAAAAGTGACATGCAGTGGAAACTAAGGTAACAGACTGATAACATATTATGTGAACAAAGGCTTGAAGATTACCTCCCTTGAATTTTTTCATGAATTATCTCCCATTACAATTTAAAACGCAATTTTCTCAATTTACCTGCGGTAAAATGTTGTGTTTGCATAGAATTAGATACGAAAGCACAAAATGCAGTATTCTACCATGAGTTTTTCTCAAAGACGCATATACTTTTCTAACAGTCTTAGAAATTAAATATTTCCCATAGACTTTAATTTTAATTTAGAAACCGGCTATCTCTCCCAATTTATGCAATGTCATGAATCCCTGCGGTGAAACATTTAAAATGTGAGGACAACATTTAAGTGAAATACTACCAACTAGTTCCAAGATGCAAAACATGGTTTTCAGGGTTTTTAAGCCTTAAAATAACTTCTCTGCTGTATTTCAAGTTCTTTCTTATAATATTCTACCGTCTAGCAGAAAAATATGGACGAATTTGTTTGAGTGAAAGTTAGATCTGAATTTAATTAATAGTATTATTCTTATCATTTAACAAATAAGGTCGCCGGGTTTAAATCGGATTTGATTTTCCTGAAGACTGGTTTTGAAAAAATACTGACATTACCTTTTTATCCCATTTTACAGCGGACTTAAAAACAAAGACAAATATCAAACAGGGAATGCCACGTGCCAAAAGTACAGTCTCCCCAAAACGAAACCCACAGCACGCAGGCGCGCACAGCCAACACATTAAGACAAAACGAACAAACACGTCAGTGGCAAAAAAACACCACTGGGGAGCTTAAACCGGTTTATGGTGTGCACCCAACCTCACTCTTACCCCCACCATGTTCCAAAGACACGGGACAGTGTCAATAAAAGTAATTTCTCTCCAGGTGAATCTCTAACACACGTAATGGAAACAAAAAGGCATGTCATGTAAAACACAAAAATGCTCGTGTATAAATATATAAAAGGCAAACCTTTAGAACCAAAAACGTATGTAATCGATGCCTTTTCAGAAGACAGAACAACAAGAGAAACACCCTTAAGGGCCCGACGAAACAGGCCAGAAGACATATATCAAAACAGTTCAGTCCTGGTAGAATTTAAAAACTGCTTATCATAGAGTCCTCCTCCTCTTCCGTCAGACACAAATCCGCCTTCACTTACCCATTAACAAAAATTTACGTAGATCGAGCTTACAATACCGTTACGTGCAATTAAATTTAGACCATGGTATGGGCTGGTTTAAAATATTTATCTGCAATATATACCGTTGTTATAATTGCAGAACAATTACAAGACATCGAAAAGAACTTATTGGGGATCAAAACATCCTTTACTTTTCTACATTGATGAGGAATTCTTGGATTTGAGTATATATTTTTGAAAAGGTGAAGATATTTTCAAGCATCATAATACCGGTGTAGCGTGATTATTACACGGTCGTGACCAGGTCCACGGTTTATATATGTTTTCCAAAACCTGCCCAAATACTTATTCTTTGTCTAATATTTCCAAAATTTTGCATATTAAATCATCAAAGATAGCTTTTGTAACTTACTTAATTTGATTTTGATTTTATTTTGCTGAAATTTAAATATATTGATTTGAATATGCCCAATTTGACGTATTTTACCGGCTTTTATGGTGCTTCTGAAAAAAACTTGCAAAACACAGTAACATATCTTTTCCACGAAACAGATTGTCTTAAAACTTGCTAAAGGTGTTACATATTGTGCCTGGGACTGTTGGTTGTGAATAGCTACTCAAAATAATAAGATTTAAACTCTCTGAAAATGACCTTTTTGTCAAAAAATATACGAAAAACATGGCCGCGATGTGCAAATTACTAGTTGCTTATTTCAAAACTGTCCTATTATTCTTCATTAAAACTTCTTGTCAATTTAAGACTCTAACAGCTTGCTTGACATACCCATGGGCAAATATCTGTTATCGGTGTAATTACACATTTGGAGGAAAGCGTGATTCGCACGTTTTAATTTCATCACTCGCAGCCTGAAGAGACAAGATGGCGGAGCTTGCGAAATCGAAAGTAAGTAGATATAGATTTTTTACTTTTGCACTTTTGAAATAAAGTATTGTAGATTCTAGATCTTCTGATTGACAGTCACTTGTTAATCTTATTTATCTGTTTTCACATATAATATAGATCTAGTAGACTACATACAACCAGTTTAATAACACCTAAACTTTACTGTAGTGTGTATGCTCTTCAAGACTTCTTCAACCAAAGACTGGCCAGAGTGACTTAATTTTACAAAATAGATCTAGGTCTACTAAGCAGCTGTAATTGTGATTTATTAGCGTTTTTTTAACTACTGAAATTCGACAAAGTGACCCGTAATTTGATGTTCAGTTGGAATGTAGCCCAACAAATTTAAAACGGGATCCTTATGGAACAGAGGAGACCCTTACAGAACAAGCCTTCTCCGGTGAATGAAAAGTTAATAGGAAGGTAATAGAAAGTTAATGGAGCTATTCACCGCAGCAGTTCGCTGTGCATTCACCGCATCCGGTGAATGATTGGCGATCAAACTTCATTTTAACATCCTATTCACCGCAGTCTCCAGTGTACACTTCTTATTCACCGCAGGACTTGCTATTTTAAATATTGTATCATTAATTCACTTTCTATTCACCGGAGTAAGTTGAATTCCATGATTTGTGAAAAAAATAGCTGCACCCGTTTTGGCGGCAAAATGGTTTGTAGAGTTTGAAATTCTTGACCATGCAGCAGACAGCAGATTTATGTGAATAGCATGGTATCAGCTACAGTAAGTGCTTTTTAATTGTCTATGATATACACAAGGCACGCCAAAAGTAAAATGTGATATTTTTGTTTTCAATTTATTTGATTCATATAATTCTAAACAGATGTAACTTATTTTTATCATCATTTCCATGACTTTGGTTTCTTGTGCATGTAAATGTATAGAGGTTTCCAGCTTATTCACTAGCTTATTGTTGAGCTCGATATACTGTAAGTGTATTAATATTAGCGGAGTACTAATTTCCGCGCTATTAGCGGGATCGGACATGCGCTAATTCATGTCTAGCACTAATATTTGACTGAAATGAAGGGCTTTCCTAATACAAAAGTAACATCATTACAATGCAACAGAACAAAGAGAAATACATATTTATTGTGTAAATATGACAATAACTGCATTCCTAACTAATATTCTGCAGAAAAGTTTTAATAGAATAATTAAACCTGTTTGAACATTAGTGCAAATGTCATTTGTATTTAATTACGCATTATTGCATTTTTGTATCTTCGCCGTTGTCCGTAAACATCGTATGTAACACCTTCGGAGTAGATCGCCAGTCTGTCTGGTCGCGCTAATTACGGGTGTCAACATAACATTTTACTGCTTTGAAAACCAAGTGTGAATTTGAATTTGAAAACAAACAATTATCACCATTCTGCACTGTATATATGTACAAATATACGGTATATATATTAACACTGATTTAAACGAATGTAGATTTTATGTCATGTTTATTTGTGTGCCTGGTCGATTTCATAACGAATACCAGTCAGCCGCCAGCCATTTAATACGGTAGAGTTTTTCACACTCTGAGGGGCAGTAACAAGCCAGTTTGCGTGAATAGGTTTCATTCTTGAAAGTTTTAAGTCAGCTGCGACGTCTTTCACATCAATCCCGTTTTGAATTTGTCCCTCAACTTCAAAGTTTCATACCAGCACTGAAAACTTTTTTTGACAGACCGTTTGAATTCGTCGTTACCCGCAACATCTAGTGGTTATTTATATATTGCATGTTATTAAAAATGACTTAATGCGTATGCTAACGTTATTAAGTTAATGTATTTTTAAAGACGAAACGTGTATATTATAGTCCCGAGCAGAACTGCTTGATACAACGGTCATGTTCGGGCCATTCCGTATTCCATCGGAAATTGGTGTTTCAGATACCCCCAATTGGCTATTTTAGCGCAGCTGATATTGCGCTAATACAAGTACGCGCTAATAAGTCGAAATTATTCAATTTAAGGCATTTGCGCTAAAATTTAACCGCGCTAATATAAGTACACTTACAGTAGTCGCCACTTTTGGCGGTTTGGTGTATGTGCTTCCGTGCGTGCCTCCGTCTGCCCGATTTTGTCTGGACCATAACTTTGACATGCATGGATCAATTTTGTTTATATTTTGCATGAATTTTTACCTTAATAAGAAGGTTTGTAATGAGCAAACTCCATGTTCCTATCTCAAAGGTCAAATTGAAGTTTGTCCGGAGCATTTCTTCTTCATGAATGCTGGGATTTTGATGTATTTTGACATGAATGTTCACCATTATGAGACGGAGTGTCATGCGCAAGAACCAGGTCCCTAAGTTCAAGGTCAATGTCACACCTGACAGACCACAGTTCATTCACCGCAAAGTTCGCAGCTCATTCACCGTAGACTGTTCGCAGCTCATTCACCGCAGACAGTTCGCAGATCATTCACCGCAGAATGTTCGCAGCTCATTTACCGCAGACTGTTCGCAGCTCATTCACCGCATTCATTCACCGCAGACCTCATTTGCATGTGAAAAGTTAATGAAAAGTTAATGGTCCCAACTTAATTCACTTTCTATTAACTAATCATTCACCAACTATTCACCGCATCCATTCACCATAGACCTGTTTTTTCTGTAAGGGGATATTGAGATATTTTTATATGATATATGGGCAGTATCCCCACTCATGTTAAACACTCGAAAGACCAACATATTGGAAGCAGTTTCTGTTAAAATTTTCATTGCTGCTGACACTTTAAACTCTAAAGGTTTAAATGCCGATTGTGTCACAATTTTTGGAATTATTTTCTTTTTTTAAACATTTATCAAAAGGGGATTCAGTTAAAGGTAAATGCTATTTAACGTCGCTTTGTGAAACAATGAACATAAGCTCTATAGAGCTTTTGACATGTTTGAGCGGTCCTATTTTAAGAAAGGTTAAAACCAATTATACCTTACCCAAGAAATTTGCGAGTATCCATTTACAGCTCGGTCGACTGAGGCTATAGTGATAAAGTGCCTTGCCCAAGGACAAACCGCAATGGGAGTAGCCAGGAATCGAACCTTAGGCCTTCACCTCCATAGGACAGCGTATTAGCCCTCTCGGCCAAGGCGTCCGCACCAGTTCCTCATTGATTTATGTTAAATTAATTAATAATTTAATATATACTTGGGAGTAGTGGTCTTGTGGATTAGTTGTTGGCTGCTCAATCCAGGGGTCGTGGGTTCGAGCCCCAGTGGGGTCAGGATCAGGACTACTCATATGACACTAGTACGTACTGGTTACCGTATTCCAGAAAGCGGACTCGAGAGGGGTCCAATAAGCTTGAAGCTTTCATCACAATCGAGCTAAAACAAATTATTATTATTCAACTTTACAATATTACACACTGTATAAGACCAATTGCAAACATCATATGAAACAGACAGAGCTAATACAAAACATAACTGAGCCAATATGAGAAAAACAGGGCTTTTACTAGAAAAAAAAAACAGAGCCAATACGGAATTCAAGCACTTTGATTGGTTCAAAAGAGAGGGCCAATACGGAGAAGTCACTTCCGTTAGATTTTTAAATGACGCCATTTTGTTTTACATCAGACAAAAAATCATCTAACATGTTCATGTAATAACCAGGTATGTCTGAGCGGGATGTACGTGTTCATAGATTACAACGATACTTTCGCTTATTCGGTACTGTGTAAAATGCATGTGTTTCCTGTCAGAAATTCTGGCAGTTGTCAAGGAAAATAATGAGAAAACACGGGAACTCAGATTAATTAAAAGGATGAGGCTTATCTTTAACAGACGTTTTGATAGTATGGACTATTTGTGCAATGATAAATAGCGATTAGCGATTCAAATGCTGGAAAGTGGATGAATAAATTGGCGAACAAGAGTGTCAGTTTTGAACTGCAAACAATTTCGGATAAGAATTAAACGAGGCATTGTAGTGTATAATTTGTGCTTTGTTGGTTCTATTATCTTGATCAACACATATGTGTACAATTTTGTGTCTCGTTGCCTGCAGCCTAAAAGGAAATTACTTTTAAAGAAGTTTTTATCGCAGTTCAAATGCTAAGATAACTCACTAAAGAAAATAAATAGGAATTCAAAAATAAGGTAAGTTCTAGTTACTCTTGATTATGTCACATCAAAAACATCTCTCAAAATTATTCTCAAGTACCTAATACAACCATACAACTCATTCTGTTTTACCGGCTAAAATGATTATGATGTCTAAAATAAGTCTAAACAACTTGTCAAGTTTTTCACCTGAACGCGCATAGCTGCAATAAGGTAACTCACAGAGTTCTTATACTGTTACCGCCAACAGTCGAAAGTTGAATAATACTATTATCATTAATCAAGCAATTTCATATTGGCCTAGTTATTTGTCCTCGGGCAGTCGTATTGGCCCTCGGCCTACGGCCTCAGGCCAATGCGACAACCCTTGGACAAATAACAAGGCCAATATGAAATTGCTTGATTAATAACATTATAGTACAAAAATAAGAAATTTTCTGATGATTAAATATTATGTATGTACTGTACATGATTAACATGTACCGTGCACTGTCTACATGCCATTATGCGCAAGCAGTAAAACCAAATAAGGACATCGGACATTATGCTAGGAATTTTGCCCAAATTCCAATGTCATTTCTTGACTTCAGTAGCTGATAATTTTACATGATGGCTTCAAATACTCATAAATAAGTTATATTCCTATCACACTGTCAAAAAAAAATAAATTTATTTCATATTCGTTTTCTTGAAATTCGAACAGTTTGTGACTAAGGGTAATATATATTTTTTTAATCTGAAACGTGTATTTCTAGTGATATAAGCATAAATGTTTAAGGTTTATCTATTATAAAATGTTTTAAAAGAATAAATAAACTTTAACCATGCAGATTGTTAGTTTTATTAACATTTTTAAAAATAAATGAAAAGCAGAAAATAAAAGTGGAACAGAACTTTTGGTCAAACACCTGTATTTTAATTCTTTCCACCCGAGTGCCAATGATAACTGATGTATTGATCATAGCCTATTGTTTGTTTTCGTTTTCTATACATCTATTGCTATACTATATTGAACTGGTGTATTTACACATGTACCATACTGACCGGGTATTATGTGTAGAGTTATATATTGAATATATGCAGTGGTGTAGCTGGCTTGTTCAGTTGTAGCGGAGGCGTTTAGGAGACTGCCTATACCGCTATGGGTTCAGGGGTGCCTGGGTTTTATCATTTTATGACACATTTTGCCATGTTCTAGATGCATCGTTTGCTTTTTTCAAGGTCCCTTAATATTGCATTGTTGTTGTGTTTAGTTTTTCAGATTCCTAAACTATCTCTATGACAGTCCTGTTGTGCTTATGTAATAGCGTCTGCGCCACAGAGTCATGCACATTTAGCCTATAATTATTAATGCCTAGCAAACACTTAAATGTACTTTTTGTTTCTCCAATATCAAAAAAAAAAAAGAATAAAAACAACATAATACAGTAATACATGTAGAAATAAAATACCGAATGGTCCAATATACCAGTGGAACAGAACTTCACTAGCTAGTATCAACATTTATGTAGGTATTCTTGCGGTGTCAGTGTTAGTTATTTGGAGGTCCTTACTAGTATTTCGGTAGACTTCAGAATAAGTTTCAGACGTGTGTGTGAATTGATGTTAATTCTGGGGGTGTCAGTGTTAGTTCTAGGGGGGTTAAGTATTTGTTTTGGGAATGTCAGTGTTAGTTCTGGAGGCACTAGGGTCAGTTCAGGAGTTGGAGTCTTGTGTAGTTCTGCTACAGTATAAGATGCTGGATCCAGTGGTTCTTTGGTTCAAATTAAAGCAAAGGTCGTTCTTAAAATGCATCCTAGATGCGCCATAATTGTGTCCTACAAAATGTAAAGAGGCATTTGCACCACGACGGCACTATTCCCGTAGAAGTTCGTCTATATATCTTTGTCATGTTAAGGTTGAAGACACATACATCTAGTTGTATATGTCTAAGCCACTTGCTTGGTCCCTTGGACAACATACATAGTTGTCTCAATCCTGATGACACTCAATCGGCTGACTTAGATTGTCAAGAGGCAACAGACCTGATTGAAAAATTCAGAAGATAATCTTATCAGGATCAGTCTGCTTTCAAGCTTGACTTCCTATTTCCGCTATTTATTGTACCCAACGACAAAAAAGTTGTAAGGGGTGTGGGGTGAGGGTATACTGGTTTCAGGTTGTCAGTCTCTCTGTCTTTTTGTCTGTCTGTCTGTCCGCAGACACAATCGTGTGAGCACCATCTCTCCTCATCCCCTTGACACAATTTAATGAAACTTCACACAAGTGATCAGTAACAACAGTAGTTGTGCATGGGGCATGTAAGGTTCTTTCAGAAGAAAAAATGCAGAGTTACGGGACTTTGATTTTTTTTGTTACTATACTATATACATAGACATAATTTTGTGCGCACCATCTCCCCTCATCCCCTTGACACAATTTAATGAAACTTCACACCAGTGATCAGTAACAACAGTAGGTGTGCATGGGGCACGTTAGGCTCTTTCTGAGTTACGGGACTTCGTTTTTTGTTACTATACTATATACATAGACACAGTTTTTGCATACCATCTGTCCTCATCCCCTTGACACAATTTAATGAAACTTCACACAAGTGACCAGTAACAGCAGTAGTTGTGCATGGGGCATGTTATGTTCTTTTTGCAACAAAAATTTCAGAGTTATGTGAACATACTATGTACATACAGTCTGCATATGCAATCTTGTGCGCGCCTATTCTTCCGAACCCTTGCACACAATTTAATGAAATTTCACATAAGTGAGCAGTACCAACCGTAGTTGTGCATGTTACGTTCTTTTAGATAAGTATTCTGCATAGTTATGGGACTTTGTTTTTTGTTACTATACTGTATACACACAGTCTATATACATACAGTCCACATAATTATGCGATCTTGTGTGGTTCAAATTGCAATGTACTGTGTCAGTGCATGCGGGGGGTACATTCATCACCTTTAGTGATAGCTCTAGTTTATTATAGTGTTCCTATGCTTAGAATATTTACAAACAAAGAAAGCTGTAGATATGTAAGGTTTAAAAAACAAATGCAATAAGTGTCAAAATATTTTATGTCAAATTCATTTGCTGACACCCTGTATGTTTGTTGTCTTTTTTTTTTCAATTTTTGACACTTCCCCCCTTCCCCACCCCTCTCCCCCTCTGTGACAAAGTACCATTTTGGAGCATACATATATAATAATTACCTACAAAGGCATGTGGAATATTTTGTTGCGTCACTGGGGGGAAAGATGCTTAAAACGTAAAACTGATTAATATTCATATTTCAATAGAAATGAGAATGAGAAATGTCTACAAAGTCTTCTTTTATGATAACAAACTTGCAAAATTTAGTCGAATATATCAAGAAGTGGTCTTTAACTATCGTTACTATGCAGTTTCAGAAGTCTAGCCCTAGGTAAGTTTTTACTTAATTGGATAGGCAATCTGAATACGAAAATGTCCGAGGTCCTTTTAAACAGTTAAAGTGTTTTCATAATATTATGTATGGTGACAGTTGACATAAAATATTTTTGATACTGCAAAATTTCTCTTCTATAGAAATCTGGAGAACTTTTTATAAATATTGAAACATTTGTCTTTTAACTTGGAGTACTTACCAAAAATGTAGGTACAGTGTATGTAGAAACTGAGTCCATTATTTGCTTTTATAACATGTTGTTGTTTTTTTACCTCTGTGATTTATATCATCTTTGCACTATAAATTTTTTCTTAAAAGTAATCTAAAACTATACTTCCAGTTAAGACAATTAAATAGTAGAACTGCTTACACTTGCATCAGTGGAAGTACTTCTTATTGGAGAGAGAACCTTTCAAGGTCAGTGATATTTGTAATGTTTTATATCAATATTTTGTTTTGTCCCTTTTTTAACTCATCTTAATGGAGCTGTGAGCTGCATAGGTGGATTATCCCTCATACAAAATATTTAGCTCGGCTACTCAGTCTGGCGTAAGCATTGGTTTTAGTTTATTTCTTAAATTAAATATCTTTTAGCTTAATTCAATGATATTCAACTGAGACTCAGAATACTTGCATATAGTGACATTATGCACATGTTTGACAAGGGACACTGTCAGCAATATTTTCAGAGTTATGCCCCTTTTTGTGCCCATCATGAGTGTCCGTTCGTCCGTCCGTCCGTCCGAAGTTCGTGACGCGCCTAGCTCAAAAAGTATTTGATATAAATTGATGAAACCTCTTTAGTATGATATGTAGCTGCGCACCTTCCATTTTTTTGTCTGGCTCCGCCCCCTTTTTTAGAGTTATGGCCTCTGGAATAGTCAAAAATGCACATTTTCACCTTGTGACACGCCTAGCTCAAAAAGTATTTGATATAGATTCACGAAACCTTGCATGAATCTTTATCATGATATGAAGTTGCGCACCTTTTATTTTTTGTCTGGCTACGCTCCCTTTTTAGCTCACCTGAGCAATGCTCAGGTGAGTTTTTCTCATCGCTCGATGTCCGGCGTCCGTCGTCTGTCGTCTGTCTGTCTGTCGTCTGTCTGTCTGTCGTCCGTCAACATTTAGATTGTGTATGCGATAGAGGCTGTATTTTTCAACTGATCTTCATGAATTTTGGTCAGAATGATCACATTGATAAAATCTAGCTCGAGTTCGAAAATGGGTCATCTCGGGTCAAAAACTAGGTCACTAGGTCAAATCAAAGAAAAACCTTGTGTATGCGATAGAGGCTGTATTTTTCAATTGATCTTCATGAAATTTTGTCAGAATAATAACCGTGATGAAATCTAGGCCAAGTTCGAAAATGGGTCACCCGGGGTCAAAAACTAGGTCACTAGGTCAAATCTGTGAAAAAAATTGTGTATGCGATAGAGGCTGTGTTTTTCAATTGATCTTTATGAATATTGGTCAGAATGATTGCCTTGATGTAATCTAGGCCGAGTTTGAAAATGGGTCATCTCGGGTCAAAAACTAGGTCACTAGGTCGAATCAAAGAAAAACCTTTTGTATGCGATAGAGGCTGTATTTTTCAATTAATCTTCATGAATATTGGTCAGAATGATAATCTTGATGAAATCTAAGCCGAGTTTGAAAATGGGTCATCTCGGGTCAAAAACTAGGTCACTAGGTCAAATCAAAGAAAAGCCCTGTGTATGCGATAGAGGCTGTATTTTTCAATTAATCTTCATAAATATTAGTCAGAATGATAACCTTGATGAAGTCTAGGCCGAGTTCGAAAATGGGTCATCTCGGGTCAAAAACTAGGTCACTAGGTCGAATCAAAGAAAAACCTTGTGTATGCGATAGAGGCTGTATTTTTCAATTGATCTTCATGAATATTAGTCACAATGATTGCCTTGATGATATCTAAGCAGAGTTTGAAAATGGGTCATCTCGGGTCAAAAACTAGGTCACTAGGTCAAATCAAAGAAAAACCTGGTGTATGCGATAGAGGCGGTATTTTTCAATTGATCTTCATGAATTTTGGTCAGAATGATTACCTTGATGAAATCTAGGCCGATTTTGAAAATGGGTCATCTCGGGTCAAAAACTAGGTCACTAGGTCAAATCAAGGAAAAACCTTGTGTATGCGATAGAGAATGTATTTTTCAATTGATCTTCATGAATTTTGGTCAGAATGATTACCTTGATGAAATTTAGACCAAGTTCGAAAATGGCTCATATGGAGTCAAAAACTAGGTTACTAGGTCAAATCAAAGAAAAACCTTGTGTATGCAATAGAGGCTGTATTTTTCAACTGATCTTCATGAAATTTAGCCAGAATGATTACCTAGATAAAATCTAGGCCGAGTTCAAAAATGGGTCATCTGGGGTCAAAAACTAGGTCACTAGGTCAAATTGAAGTAAAACATTGTGTATGCAATAGAGGATGTATTTTTCAATTGATTATCATGAAATTTGGTCAGAGTGATTGCCTTGATGAAATCTAGGTCGATTTTGAATATGGATTATCTGAGGTTAAAAACTAGGTCACCAGGTCAAATTAAAGACAAATCTTGTGTCTGCGATAGAGACTGTTTTTTTTCAATTGATTTTTATGAAATTTGGTCAGGATGATTGCCGTAATGAAATCTAGGTCGAATATGAATATGGGTCATCTGAGGTCAAAAACTAGATCACTTGTTCAAATCAAAGAAAAAACGTGTGTATGTGATAGAGGCTGTACTTTTCAATTGATCTTCATGAATTTTGGTCAGAATGATTGCCTTGATAAAATCTAGGTCGAGTTTGAACATGGGTCATCTAGGGTCAAAAACTAGGTCATATCTAAGAAAATGCTTGTTGTATCGCAAGAGACCAATTTTTTGGTCCAATCTTAATGAAAATTGGTCAGAATATTTGTTTCCATGAAATCACTAGGTCAAACATGTTTTACACTGTTATGGAGTGCTTCTTAGGTGAGCGACCTAGGGCCATCTTGGCCCTCTTGTTTAGTGTTATGGCCCCTGAAATAGTCAAAAATGAACATTTTCACCTTGTGACACGCCTAGCTCAGGAAGTATTTAATAAAGATTCATAAAACCTTGCAGGAGTCTTAATCATGATATAAACTTGTGCATCTCTTATTTTTCATTTTGGTCTGCCCCCTATTTATAGAGTTATGGCCCCTGAAAAAGGCAAAATTGCCAGTTTGCACCGTGTGACGCGCCTAGCTCAAAAAGTATTTCATATAAATTGATTAAACCTTGTATGAGTCTTTATCAAGATATGAACTTGCGCACCTCCTATTTTTTGATTGGCTTCGCCCCCTATTTTCAGAATTATGGCCTCTAAAATAGTCAAAAATGCACATTTTCACCTGTTGACGCCCCTAGCTCAAAACGTTTTTAACATAAATGGTTGAAAACTTGCATAAGTCTTTATCATGATATAAACTTGACCATCTTTTTATTTTTTGGCTGGCTCCACTACCTATTTTAAAGTTATGGCCCCTGAAATAGTAAAAATATGCACATGTTCACCTAATTATGTGCCTGTCTGAAAAAGTATTTAATGCAAATTCATAAAACCTTGCTTGAGTCTTTATCATGATGTGACCTGTCACACTTGGCATTCTTCTTGAGAATCTTTGCACTTATTACAGAGTTGTGGCCCATGAAATAGCAAAAATAGTGGATTTTTTGTTTGTGATGCTCATAGCTAAAAATGTATGGCCTAGAATAATGAATCCTTTTCATGAAATGTTTGTTTAAGCTAAACCCCATTTACACTGCAAACATTTGAATTATTGCCCCTTATTTGTGGCAAATGTTCCAATGGGGAGCATACCCTGTGTCCTACATATAACATTGTATAATGATAATTATCTCTGCAATGCATTGCAGTAAGGGCCAATATACAAGGCTGGACTTTTGAAAGACTAGCTTCTGTTTTGTCATAATAAGCTACTATAAAGCTACTGTGCAGTACACAGACTGCATGTGACAATTTTCATCTTTACAGCAAACCAGTCCAGTTCTTTCCTTTATTACAAGTTTAGAATAAAACCTGATTAAATTAGGGCTTAAAAAAACAGTGATAAGATATAACAGTACTTTCATTTTATGATGAATCAAGTTTTATTACAATGATATTTAATTAAAACGCAATGGAGCGCTTCTTTAATTTCAATGAAATCAAGCAGTGATATTGTTCTGCTTTTATTTTGTAACTTAGATTAATCATTATAATTGAATAAAAAGTACTTGCCTCTTCTCTTATTCTGTTTCAAATACATTTTAATTATATTTTTAGATAAAGGTAACATTTTTCTAAAAGGATGAGAATGGCGTTGCTGTAAGAGTTAAATTTTAATTGTCGGGACATTTCTTAACCTGACTGAGAAATAACAATTATTATATCATCAACTAAAAACAAATGTGTTTATTCTGAAAAAAAGCTGCATTTAAATCAATAAAATGCAAAACACAGGAAATTACCGATTATATATGTACATATCTCTAAAATGTATGAACCTCTGACATGGACTACATGTTAAGTCCACATGTGTTTTATTGACCCTTATCAAATTGGACTGGACAGGATCCTGTTTAGTGAGGAGTATAAATATATAGGAAATAGATCTATGTTAGTTGACCTATAAGAAAAGTAGGCTAAAATTTTCCAGATATTGATAAAAATAAGCTAGTTTGATTAGATTTTGGTAGAAAAAGAGTATTTATATAAGATCTTGTCATCAAATCTACCAAAAACCAAGTAAAGTAACACTTGGTTGAAATTATCTTGAATTATGGTCCTTTTTTGACTTAAAAAATTGAGCACAAGAACTAACACAATCATGAGTTATATCAGAATTATTTTGTTTAAAGTTCTATCTATATAAATGATAAATATAAATACGCAGACCATATTATTGCTTTTTTTTTGTTTTGTTTTTTTGGTACATTAAAATGTTGAATGAACCTGACTAAGAAATAACTATTAGTATATCATCAACTAAAAAGATGTGTATACTCTGAAAAAAAGCTGCATTTCAATCAATTGAAAACCAAGTTAGGTAACACTTGGTTGAAATTATCTTGAATTTTGGTCCTTTTTTGACTTAAACAATTGAGCACAAGAACTAACACAATCATGAGTTATATCAGAATTATTTTTTTTAAAGATCTATCTATATAATTGATAAATATAAATATGCAGACCATATTATTGTTGTTGTTTTTTTTTTTTTTTTTTTTTTTTTGCTACATTAAAATGTTGAATGAACCTGACTGAGAAATAACACTTAGTAAATCATCAACTAAAAAGATGTGTATATTCTGTAAAAAAGCTGCATTTCAATAAATTGAAAACCAAGTTAGGTAACACTTGGTTGAAATTATCTTGAATTTTGGTCCTTTTTTGACTTAAAGAATTGAGCACAAGAACTAACACAATCATGAGTTATATCAGAATTATTTTTTTTTAAAGATCTATCTATATAATTGATAAATATAAATATGCAGACCATATTATTGTTGTTTTTTTTTTTTTTTTTTGCTACATTAAAATGTTAAATGCACCTGACTGAGAAATAACACTTAGTATATCATCAACTTAAAAGATGTGTTCTGAAAAAAAGCTGCATTTCAATCAATTGAAAACCAAGTTAGGTAACACTTGGATGAAATTATCTTGAATTATGGTCCTTTTTTGACTTAAAAAATTGAGCACAAGAACTAACACAATCATGAGTTATATCAGAATTATTTTTTAAAGATCTATTTATATAATTTATAAATATAAATATGCAGACCATATTATTGTTGTTGTTTATTTTTATAATATTTATTTTTTGTTACATTAAAATGTCGAATTGAACCTGACTGAGAAATAACAATTAGTATATCAACAACTAAAAAAATGTGTATATTCTGAAAAAAAGCTGCATTTCAATCAATAAAATGCAAAACACAGGAAATAACCGATTATATATGTTTATATCTCTAAAATGTATGAACCTCTGACATGGACTACATGTTAAGTCCACATGTGTTTTATTGACCCTTTTTAAAATGGACTGGACAGGATCCTGTTTAGTGAGGAGTATAAATATATAGGGAATAGATCTATGTTAGTGGACCTATAAGAAAAGTAGGCTAAAATTGTCCAGATATTGATAAAAGAAGCTAGTTTGATCAGAGTTTGGTAGAAAATGAGTATTTATATAAGATCTTGTCATCAAACCTACCAAAAACCAAGTTAGGTAACTCTTGGTTGAAATTATCTTGAATTATGGTCCTTTCTTGACATAAAAATTTGAGCACAAGAACTAACACAATCATGAGTTATATCAGAATCATCTCCCTTTTCATACTAAATTTTTCATTGGTTTAAAACTAGGCTTTAGGTATTAATTACATTCTGGTATAGCTCAAGTTACATTTCAGCCATTCATCTTTCTGTATTTTTGTCAATCAGAAATAGTTGAAAATGTCCTTTATTTTTTTTAAAGATCTATCTATATAATTGATAAAGATAAATATGCAGACCATATTATTGTGTTTTTTTGGTTGTTTTATTTTTAGCTACATTAAATTTTTTAATGTCATAGCAGTAAAAACTTCAAGCAGTGGACTTTTGAAGTTGCTTTCGTGGCAAATCATGCTGTCCAGTGGAGTTCATTCAATATGCCAGGCCTTTATACATGGTCAAAGAAGATTAATTTGTTATTCAGTTTGTGGAATTTGATTTAATGAGGACTTTCATATAATACAATTATAATGGTTATATTCAGCAGATTATCTTTAAGTGTGCACTTTAAAGAATCACAGTTTCTGGGAGGTTTTCAGTTTAAAGTTAAATTAATTGAAAAATAAGGAGAGCTATTCTACTCACCATGGCATCGGCATCACACCAGGTTTAAGTTTTTCTTACCAGTCCGTATTTTAAAAAGACATTGAGAAATATAGTTTTGAAACTTACAACATTAATGTGTCATCATTGACCAAGTTCTAGGCAAGAGTACATAACTCCATCAAACATAACTCCATCAAAGTTTTAACTGAACTATGGCCCTTTGAAACTTTTGTCGCTTGTTTATAATAATAGTCTTTATATATACGCAGGAGTTCATAACACTATAAAGTATTTTGGATGAATTATGTCCCTTTTGGACTTTGAAATTGGTTCAGTTTTTGTACAAGTCCACATTTGACATATAGCTTTGAATCTTTCAACACTTACCATTACAATAATATAAATTAAAATAGTTGTTCGGCATCATCACCCACATCATATGACACAAGTTGCATAATTCTTGCACCAAAAATTAATGAATTATGCCCTCTTTTTGCTTTGAATACTTTTACAGTGTTTTGATACACTTTATTATTTAATATTTTTAAAACAGACTTAATTATTATGCAATATCTTCATCCACTATTGGAGTAATAAAACACAACAGTGAAAGCTCCAGTTTTCTCAGATATGCCCAGGTTCACTATCCAGCTTCGAAATAGTCGAGCGCGCTGACTGAGACAATCAGGGTAGATAATTATGTACTGATTTTATGTCAAATCACTTCCCTCTATTTCAAATTAAAATGGGTATATCGCTAATGAAGATACTGATCTGAAATTTCATTTATGCCATCAGATTGACTTGGACAATCGGTGAGGATACATATTGACTGAATTTATGACAAATGTACCTCCCTTTATCTTTTTATGTAAATGCATATACCTAGCAGCTTCTAATGAAATTGGTTTGAAAGGTTATTTATGTCTTCCATGGTAAGATATAGTCATGTAAGATAACTCTTGATTGAATGTTTATAGATATGAATACTGTTCTTATATATTGTTGTACAATTTGTACTGTGTAGCTTCCATATGTATATATCAATGCATATATCAATGCATAATTACCTGATTTTTTTAAAAATGGATTTATCTCAGTAAGTATATATATATAGGACTCATATGAAATTTCATTATTGTCATTAGTGGGACGGAGACAATTTTTGCAGATTATATCGACTGATTTTATGTCAAGTTACCTCCGCTCGTTTCTTGTTAAAATGGATGTATCTCAGTAACCAATGCAGATACTGATTTAAAATGTCATTTATGCCATCAGGTGGACTCGAGCAATCAGGGAGGATAACTTTTGACTGAATTCATGACGAATAACCTCCCTTTATTTTATGTAAATGAATATGTCTCAGCAGCATCGAATTAGATTGCTTTATAATGTTACTAAGTCTTCCAGGGTAAGAAATAGTCATGCCAGTACAAAAATGCAGCATTTGCACCTAGGACCCTCAAACTTGATATGGAAATCGGCCCTGACTAGTATGTGACCCATTGGCCAAAAGGGACAGTTACAAAGAATTTATTTTATCCTGATGATATTTAGTGTGTAGCACTCTCGTCTAAAGTATTTTTGATTGATTAGGAAACAGCAGTGTTGGGCAGTATTTAGTTTATACATGTACTTTGTTAGAACTTCAAATATGCAACAAAAAGGTGAATATAGGTATATTCATAAATTCTCACCACAGGATGTGTGGGTTAGACGCTTTGATTTGTGTGAATTCTGTACATATACCCTTAATCTGCTGAGAATTTCTTCCCTTAAATAATGGATAAGTCTTTAATAATGAAATAAATTTGCATCTGTGCTTCTATGGCATTATTAGGAAAGACACTGTATTATACATTATACATTGTAACAGTTGGTGTTTAGATCCTATAATTTGTTGATTTATTAACGATGAAACACAAAATAAATTGTGTAAGTTTCATAAAAGATCGTTTTTTATGATTTTCCTTTTATCTCCCATCCAGTTTGTTAAACACTTCTTGAAACTATTTTCAAAGAGTTTTAGATTTTCATACATGTTAACTATATTTTTAATTAACCTACTTAGATAAATATTATGTTAGACTTCCTTTACGCGAGGGGTAATGTATCGGACGTCATGCTGCAATTTGACGTCATAATTGATGTCATAATGGTCTCTTACCAGTCAATGCGTCAACTGTTGTTTATCGCAAAATATATAGAGCTTTATTTCCTTGTTTATTAGTAATCAAGGCGTTAGTCCGGGTGGTTAAATACTGAAGCATCAGAACGAAGAACCTTGGTAAATTAGAAAATGAATCAAAAGAAGGCCTTAATTGTTTTCATTCTGACATGCACATTGACATTTTTGTGCCCCCCTTCGGAGAAGGGGGAAGGGGCGGGGGAGGGGGTATATTGCTTTTCAGACGTTTGTCAGTCGGTCGGTATGCAATCGGTTTCTGGATGATAACTCAAAAACTCTTGAGCTTAGGATCATTACGTTGATACAGAGATTGGTCATACAAATCCAATTTAAATAAAATATATAGAAAAAATGAAAGGCAGAATAATTTTTATCCAAAAAAAAATCCCATTTTTTCAAGGTATGTGGCTTTGATGCACACCCCAGATTTGATACGCGCCTGAATACTCAATTATATACACCCGTTGATGCAGAAATCATTTCTGAATAATTTTATATATCATATTGATATACATGTCTAAAACTAAGACCGCCCGTGCGATTATCACAGCTATATTCAAAACAGTGTGATTCTCATGCCGTTTATTTGTAGAGCCCGTTGTCCAAATAGCTGTTCGGTGTATGTGCATGCGTCAGTGAGTCCGTCCGTATTTCTTTGTCATGACCAAAACTTTGTCATTGATTGTGGGATTTTAAAATAACTTATCACAGTTGTACACCAATCATGTGACGACGCGTCGCGCGCAACACCCGTGTCAGCATCTTAAGGTCACACTTGAATTTTAAAGGTCAAATATGGCTATTGTTGACCTTTTCTGGACAATAACTTCATGCCCTTGCACAATTGTTCACCATCGTGAGATGGTGAGTCGCATGCACATGCGGCGTCAATTTCAGGTCAAGTTCACACTTGGAGTTTAAAGGTCAGATATGGCTATAATTAACCTTGTCCGGACAATAACTTTGTCATTGAACGTGCGATTTTAAAATAATTTGGCACAATTGTTCACCAACATGAGACGGCGTATCGCGCGTAATATCTGTGTCAATATTTCAAAATGTTAAGGTCGCACTTGGAGTTTAAAGGTCAAACATATCTATGATTAACCTTGTCAGGACAATAACTGTCATTGAATATTAATAATAAAATAACCTGACACAATTGTTTTATTTGGCACAAATGTTTGTCTCAGTGAGACAGAGTTTCGTGTGCAACTACCAGTCCTTTTGACAGCCGGCGGGCTCGACATGTTGCCCTTGGGCATCTCGTTTTCAAAGTATATATGTCTAATACTAAGACCGCCCGTGCGATTATAACGGCAATACCCGGAACCGTGTGATTCTCACGCCGTTTTCTTTTTTCAAAGAATACGGCTTTGATGCACACCCCCGAATTGATACGCGCCTGAATACCGAATTATTTACATCCGTTTATGCAGAAATCATTCCTCAGTTACTTTATTTATGATATTGGTATATATGTTTGAAACTAAGATGGCCCGTGCGATTATCACGGCTATACCCGTAACCGTGTGATTCTTACGCCGCCGCGTAGTTATCGCAAGATACGGAAACCTTTTAAGAGAACTTTTCATAGAAAGTACTTTATTACTTTTCCCATTTTATTTTTAAATATGTTGCTTTGATGCTCACTCTCAAGTTGCTACGCATCTGAATATTAAAAAGAAAAAAAAATAAGTACGCCACTAGAAGTTAGAATCATTCCTGAAAGAAGCATATACTTCGTTATTTATATATTATATATTTCATCGTCCGTGTGATTTTACCGACCATACGCCGAACCGCCCAGGCCCTGGTTTATTTTCATAATTTATCAGCTCGTCGTTAAGTATTTCACTCGAATTTAGATAAAATATATTGAATAAAAAATGAAACTGTTTAAAAAAGAAAGACAAACAATTTTATGAAAAAAATCCTATTTTTTTTCATCGTATGTGGCTTTGATGCACATCTCCGAACTGATACGCGCCTGAATACCCAGTTATTTAATACCCGTTGATGTAGAAATCATTCCTGAATAATTTTATGTATCAATTTGGTAAATATGTCTATAAAACCGCCCGTGCAATTATCACAGCTATACCCGAAACCGTGTGATTCTCACGCCGCCGAGTAATTATAACAATATACAAGAACCTTTTGAGACAAATTTTGATATGAAATACTTTATTACTTTTCCCATTTTTTTTCAAAATATGTTGCTTTGGTGCTCACACCCAAGTTGCTACACACCGGAATATTTTTAACAAAGTACGCCAGTAAATGCTTGAATCATTCCTGAAAAAAATAATAAATCGTAATCGTATTTTATATATGTCTGCTTTTGGTGCGTGGCATTCCCTGTTTGATATTTTTCTTTGTTTTTAAACTAACAACGTGCGTTTGATTTTAACGGCTACACGCCGAACTGCAAAGAAATGCTTAGGAACCGCACCTGCCCTGTTTTTTTTTTTTTTTTTTTTTTTAAGAATCAACCCTTCGTTAAACATTTGACTTTAATGCACTACACAGAATGCTCTGTTGCCACGCAGATAATTGCTCAATTAGTTGAAACATACAGAATAATTATTTTCTTTAAATACAAATAAGTATATTTTCTGCAAAATGTTATTATATTTTAGTATGCACCCGTGCGATGGCCTCAAGCCACGCACCAGAAAATAAAGTTTTAAAAATAGATGCAGAAATCATTCTAAATCATTTTATGCATTATATAGGTATATCATATATACCTACAATTACGCCACCCACATAGACATTTATCGTATTATACTCCTCACTAGCCGCCCCTGAATTTTTAAAGTTCATATCAGTTACTAGCCACCCCTGGATTTTTAAAGATAGTATCAGTGCATAATATTCGGTTTTAAAAATGAATATACGGACACCTATTAACACTATTCTAAAAAGAAGGTCGGAATCACTTTTTATGAAAAAAAAAGTCTTCAAATTATGTTGTTTTGATGCACACAACGAGTTGCTACGCACCTGAATATTAAGTATTATTCCTGATAATCCCTGATGATCTTGTACGTGGTTTTGTTATATATGTCTAAAACTAACAACACCAGTGTGATTTTAACATACGCTGTACTTCACATTTCTCTAACAAAAAGGCGTCAGTTATCATCCGCCCCTGGTTTCTGTATAAGCCTATTAACTCATCATAAAAATTTAGTTTTATTGCAGTACACAAACATATTTATAACTGATTTCGAAGATAGATAGATTTCATTATTTCTTCCAAAAAAGGAGACCATGCAATGCTATATTTCCACGCACATAAATAGTCAGCTTATACAGAATATAATTGTTTCCCTTAAATAGAAATTTAACAAATATTATTATATTTTAGTATGCACGCATGTGTTTGCCCCATCATTGTCCGCCCCTGGATTCCTAATATTCATATCAGTCCAATTCAAATAAAATTTTGAAACTATTGTAAAAAGAAATACTTAATTATATTTATGAAAAAATCCTTGTTTTTCAAAGTATGTGGCTTTGATGCACAACCCAGAATTGATACGCGCCTGAACACCCAATTATTTTATACCCGTTGATGCAGAAATCATTCCTGAATAATTGTATGCATCATATTGGTATATATGTGTAAAGCTTTGACTGCCCGTGCGATTATCACGGCCCTACTCGGTGTGTATTCAGTGGCTGTCTAAAATATTTTTAACAAATGTTGCTGTATTACAACAGTTCACCCTTGCCCAAAAAGTTGTGAATTGGTTTTGTGATACAGTATTTACCTGGGACTCATCAATGTTCCGTTCGTACCCGTAAGAGTTCTGACTAACTGTAAATCCTTTAAACAGCGAAGAATCTAGGGGACATGGGCTACTTGGCTCCTGCTAATTTATATCCCTGCAGTCTATAACTCTGCCATCCATGAAGGGATTTCGAAATCACTTGGCATAAATGACCCATATCCATAGCTCCAAGGTCAAGGTAACACTTTGGAGTCAAAGTTCAACATGGTATGTTTTGTGTCTGGTCCATAACTATGCCATTTATCAAGGGATTTTGAAATAACTTGGCTTCAATGTTCCCCATAATGAGACGACGAGTCGGTGCACAAGACCAAGTCCCCTCGCTCTAAGGTCAAGGTCACAATTAGAGGTCAAAAGTTAACATAGTATGTTCCTTGTGCGGTCTACAATGCTGCCATTGGTGATGGAGTTTTGAAAATAGTTAAAACAAGTATCACTTTTAATAATTTGTGCCGAACTATATTAATCTAAACTAAAACAGTCTAAAATTTTTTTTAAAAATGTACCTGGTTATATATTTCATTGACAGTATTATTTGAAACTGATGTTGTTTGCAGTAACTTTTAGTATATACAGTAATTTTAGAAATGTATCAAAGATGTATTCTAGTCACAAATGGCTAACTTCAAAGTAAAACTTTGCTTTTTTATGAGTTGTATGAACTATTTTCAACATAATAAAAACTTTATCTGAGATGTTGTACAATGCATTTTATTGTCAGGAGTGTAACATATCAACAATAGCACAGTACATATGTTGTGTTTTTGTTTTCTTTTTTTTTATTCACAATATTATCTGGCATCAATATTTTTACAGCATCTTTTGCACGAGTTATTTAAGCACGTATGTTGAAAACACTTTCAACATTATAACTTTATATGACTACCTTTCGAGTCCCCTTGCTAGAAAGTATTTATACACGAGTGAAATGCTCACACATAATTTCCTCTGTTAACATTTTTTTTCAAAATTCAAGTAAGCTTTCATGAAGCAATGTTGCAAAGATGATGTATTGAAAAATAAAATTTAGCAAAAGAATTAATTTGATGAAAAGGCCATCCAGAACAAAACAAAAAGGAAATTTCATTTGTCCTTTTTCTATGGGAACACTGTAAACTGTGTTTTGAAACATAGAGCAACATTCCTCTACCTATAACGTATGGAAAAAAAAAACATTACTCTATCTGCAGCCAACTAGTATTACTTTTGACATATAGAGGAACATTCCTCTATCTACAACAAAGGAAAGATATAGGGACAATACTCTTTTCAGTGAGTAGTGTTTTGTAACATACAGGAACATTCCTCTATCTGCAACATATGACAGATATAGGGTCATTAATTTTAAGTCCAGCTAGAAGTATATTTATGTAACATAGAGGAACATTCCTCTATCTGCAATATAGTCCATTATTTCTCAAAAGGATAGTTCTTCTCTCTTCCAAGAGGTTATGTCTTTAAAACATTGAAGAATATTACTGGTTATGATTTTGTTGAATAGATGAGTATCCCCTATCTACATTATATAAAAGATATATGCCTATTACTCAGTCGCAAGCCGGTTGCAATAAACGATAGTGAAAAATAACTTTCATCTCAGTAAATGGAGTTATTCTAATAATAAAGAACATTTGAACTGTCTTGTAAATGAAGCTTGAATATAACCTCAGTGTGAACTAGAGATTGGTTTTAGTGAATACCACTTCATTTAAACAGAAGGGTGAATTGATATGCAATATTCAGCCTTTTTACAAAGACATTTTGTGGTACAAGTTCATTATTTTTTGTAAAGGAATATTTCAAATATTGCATAACAATAAAAAAGATACCGTGATTATTATTATTAATGAAGTGTATTTGAAATGACAGTAACGGCAATGACAGCTGAACCGCAACTTTCTGATATAAAACAACAACTAATATACACCAAACTTAAAAGGGACCTAAGAGAAACAGATAAAAAGGTGTAGACACTGCTTTTTGCAAGTGGTGGATCCATGGATCATGGTTTGAGATTTTCCAGAATTTCCCATATTGCATATGTACACGCAAATATATCTGGTATCACAATTTACACAGTTAGCAAATAGTCTGTAACATGATTTTGGCATTTCCTAGAGGAGCGTAAATGTATAATTCTATATCATTTTACTTTTGACATTGAATTTCCATTTCATATATATGCTAATTTCGTCAAATGTAACAACCATATGCAAAATCCTTCATAGTATTATTCACATGTGAGAGCATTAAAGTATTTTACTGTGCTAATATCTGAACAATCTACTGCATTCTTCTGGGTATTTTTGGGCATCTTCTGTCCTGTTTCACTTCCTACGAGGTTCCCAAAATCTGGAAAAAAACAAAAAACTTTTGAATTCATATTCATGGAACATGGGTATAATGATTGAGTAATCATTAAAATGTAATGATTAAGTCAATGCGATCAACTGTTTTAGAGCCAATGAGTTTATGATACATTATTGTGGTGTTACAACTGATCTGCCATAGATAACATGTCAAAAAATTACATGAAGTTTGCATTTCAGATACATATAATTTTTTATCATTTTAATATACTTGATTAATATTGTTATGCGAAATGCATGTTCGTAGACAAACGATAGACAAAAGATTTTTTTTATCCAGGGTGTTCAGCACCAGGGGCATAAAAAGTGTCATTATTAAAAGTAAAATAATTTAAAACAAAGTGGTACCGGTATATAACAAGAGGGTCATTAACTCTTAAGCGCGTACCTGTGTACAAGGCTTAAAGTGTGTCTGTAAAAGGACAGAGTTAGGTTTCTTCTATGTTGGCCTATATTATATATATGTCACACACATTTTTGAACCTAGAACAATAATTTGAATAATTACGACAGACTTTACAAATCTGAAATCAGACGCAAAATATCAAGGCCCTAGCTAGTGTTGATTTAGAGAAGATTTTCAAGGTTTCTTACATAATAGCCTATAGTAAGTACATGTCAGACGCCGGGGCATGGTCAATTTTTAACTTAGGGTAATGGATCGGACAAGTATTGTAGAGAGTCAAATTCTTATAACATACGCCAAATATCAAGCTCTAGAGAAATATATTTTTTTCTAGTCTCATAGCTTAAAACATTTTTGTTACCAAAATTATCCTTATATTAAATGCACTGGAACCATTTGAACAATTTTGAAAGAAGGCTATCCAGAGATCAATTGTATAAAGTTTCATAAGTGGTTTTCGAGGAGATACTGTTTAAAGAAATTGTTAATGAAAAGCAACCACGCACTCTGATGGCCTTGACTATTTTTAATGAATCAAAAAAATTTGAACACTATTTGTAGAAGGTCACACAAGAACCGTTTTTGCAAAGATATTTTAAAATCGGACTACGTCACTTCGGGTGAGTTACATTTTTATTCATTACCTGGAGGTCTGTTTGATTTACATACTTCAAATTTTATAAGCTGGCTAGTCTCCTTTAACAGTAGACGCCAATAATTCTTGAACCTGGGTCAAAGGTAAAGGTCATTTAATATTTATGGCAATGAAGGGTTTGGGAATATGTGTTTTTCGAACAGCTCTTGCACTTAATTGATATACCTGTCAACATGCACAAGACATGAGGAGTATATTACAGTTCAATTAACTATGTATTTTGACACTAAGAGCTAATTACTGTATTTTTGCTTCTGTATCTGAATCTTTTCAAACAGATAACGCCTTTTGTGAATGATTTTATATAATATGTTTTACCAAAATTAATCATTATATTTTCTTTTCATAAACATAGGTATTTGCAATGGATTGGGAGGTGAAGTCAGGTGGAGTTGATGTGATGGCAGAAGAATATGTGATCATTCAGCTTTTGCCCAAGGCGTGTATTAATGGTCCAGTTAAACGGAGATTACAAACAATTAAAACCATAATTTGATATTAAATCTACTTGCGATGGATAAAAGTATCATTTGGACAGATCTGATGAATTAAAAAATATTTGAAAGTATACGAGGAACATTTTACAAAACTTCGATAATAATATATTGTACAACAAAGTTGTATGTTTAGATTTGCCACCACTGAACTGTTTCTTCATTTGATCAAAACATACTGTGGTTGAAATATTCTGATCAATTCTATTTATTTCTGGTTATGCGCATTGTTTCTGCAACTAGAAAATATTTGATGTGTAATAACGAAATCAATAAGTAGATATTATTTATTTATAAAAATAGACTGAAGCACCATGTATATGATAACAAAATAACATCAAATATGATTATTTCTTGGACTTCCTGATTTTCACCCCTTGTCTGAAAATTATAATAACACTTTGATAACAATTTGAATGATTTTCTTTAACTCATCATAATCGAAGTAAATTATATAAAACGTGATTTTCAGATTCAGTATTTACAGATTCAAATGAAACTTAGTAAAAATAAAGAGGAATCAACCGGGTGTGCTTTAATTGAGACATACATGCATGGCTCATCACTCGACAGGTGATAACTGGCATTACGTGAGTCTTTCAGAGATGTCACTCATGAAAACGAGTCATCCATGGATGTCAACGATGTAAGTGAGTCATCCATGGATGACACTACTACATAACGTTGGGTCTTGAAATGAGTCATCCGTGGATGGCTCGTTTACAGAAGTGATTCATCCATGGATGTCTCAGTATGACACCGTCAGTGATACTCCAACTGTGTCATGCAGGCATGGCTCATCTCTGAAAAAGAGTCATGCAGTCATGGTTTTCTCTGTAAGTGAGACATGCAGACATGGCCCATCTCTGAAAGTGCATGACTCGAATTTGAAAGTGAGCCAGACAGGCATTGTTCATGCCTGATAGTAAGACATGCAGGCATGACTCCCCTACTAATTTGTTTATGGTAAAAAGAACCAAAGTCATTGGTAGGTATATTTTACCTTTGCTTGACAAGCTTGGATAAAATATATACATGACGTTGCAGAAAGAAAGAACATGTTTGAAAACACTCGTTTTCTTATTTATCTTTATTTTATCTCAGGCAGCACTTGTAAGGCAGAGTTTGTCTCGGAATTAAGGCCTTGAGAAATAACTACATGTACATGGGGATTTTTTGGCCTCTGTCCATTTCTGTTTTGACTTAGTACATTATCCAATTTAACTGTCCTTATATTTTTTGGTAACGCTGTATTAGGTAACGAACCATTTTGTTTGCTTCATCAATTACATGTATATATTCGTACACTCTATTTCGTGTGCATCATGTACTGAGCGTTGCTTAAATACAATTAGTCTATAGTATAACATGTTGGTATTTTTGTTCCACCTTAAGGTTATATCGCATGTTGTTTTAATGTAAATACTGTTTTAGTCATTTGCTAGTCACTATCATTTGCTTAATACACGCTTGCGCGATCGAGGCTACCCATACATTCAATCAGGGCTGTTATGTTTCGATTTTTCCGATCCTTTAGCACGACTTTTAAGTCGTGCTTTTGGTACTGTTTAGTTTCTGGTATGATCATTTCGGCCTGGGTGATTCCAATACTCCCGCTTTCATAGCTTTTGGTATTGTATAATCACCCCTTAGATATGGTGATTGCTTTTTTCTAAACTTTGTATATTGGCAGTTTCTGTGATATTCAGGCTCCATAACTCCAGATCCTCTTTCTAAATTCGAGTTTGTTTAGTTCTGCCTATTGTTTTCTTGTTTAGGGCAAACACATTATTTTATCTTGGGACCATACGCCGCCCTTCATGGAATTACACGCTAGTGTATCATTGAAGGGTTCACGTGCACCACACCACCGTATGAACACATCTGCGGCTGTCTCTAATTTGTTTTCTTTTTGGTACTTTCTGTTTAGTTCTGCTCAACCCGAGGCTAGAGTGTGGACGGTAGCATGCATTTCAACTACCGTCCGATGTACAAAACTGCAACATTTTTATTTTCGCCGTGTTGAGCTTCCTGTGGAGTTTCCATTTCTTCCCATTTTCTTATATCTTTAAATTTCATTTTACTATGCAATGTTGCCAAGGTCTTCGGTTTGGGCGTTTAAAACAATGGAACTCGTCCTTGGAAATATTCCCCAATGTACACAAAATAATTATTTATTCAACAACGATTAAATCAGTTTATGTACTCGGGGTCCTCTGGCTTTTCGCGCTTACGAAGCAAATTCTAGTACACTTAAGCTTCCGCACATTTATGATTTGTTATTCTAAACCTTTAGCTTTGAAATTTCTCTCACGCGTAGTTTTTATTATTAAACCTTATGTAATTTTTGCTAATAGACTAAAACGTTAATTTTCTTTAACCAAGACACTTATTTTCTTCCGCCCTCATTTCGATCTTTAGAGTTCCTTCAATAAACTATACTATTGCATATATAAAAGCCTTCGTCTTTAAGCGTCGACATATTAAAATTTGTTAGCCCATTTGATTTTCGGCTACTTTTCTGGATATATTATGCAGGGCGTCTGTTTTTGTCCAAACTTTGTTTTAATATGTTTTTCTTGGTTGTACTTTTCTCGTTGATATTATAGTCATTACTTTTATTTATAGTTCCGTCATTTTAGATAATAAATGACATTGCCAGTTCAGTCCGTGTATCTTAATTTTCTTAAAACTAATTAACTCGTCCTTGGCAATATTCCACGTTGTATATAAAGTGTTATTTAGATCACATCACTACACGCTTTTGAAATAATCAATTGTGAGAGGTAAAATATCTTTTGAAAGAAAAAAAAAAACTTCTCCCCTTCTTAGTTCATGACTTTATTTAATTTTGAAGACAATCATTCAAGGTAATGATAAGCCTCGCAACGTTAGAGGGCACTATAAACACCATACATTTTATATATAATATAATTCAGGAGATAGATTTTAATGTAAAATTACCATAACACGCAAACGAAACAGATAACTTGCATTAAAACACAAGAGGCATTTTTATGGTAGTTATGCACGTTTGGTAAACCGGAAGTGATGGCGTAACGTCATTTATCCGGAAAACGTAGAATAAAGCCTGGATGAAAGTCGTTTTATGAATTAAAGGCAACCTGTGAATAAATTTATTAAATTGTAACAGTCTCTATCTTTCTAAAGTTTAAATATGATATCAACACGTTATCTGACACGTTAAATAATTCAAAATAATGTCTTAAAGTTAGCTTCAACTAGGCGGTTAAGCATCGCCAAGTATCTAAGAAATAAGCACACGGACCTATACATTTTATTTCACTATATTATAGGCCAAATGTTTATTTACGACTGCGAGAAGTTTCATTAAAATCTACATTGTGGAAAATTTTCTATTCGCAAAAATGATATGAAAGTTGCTTCCCATAGACT